>NC_134409.1:100265699-100565699 GCF_038048845.1 Mixophyes fleayi
TTTCCATAGGTATCACCGGAGATGAAACTTGGCGAACTTGAGGACTTGAGCGAAGAGGCGCATTGAAGGAAGTTACTCTTTCGGAATCATTCTCACGAAACCTCATGACTACACGAAGGCAAAGGGAAATCAAATCATCCAAAGAGGAGGGTAATTCTTGTGAGGTCAGTGCGTTTTTAATTTTATCGAAAAGCCCCTGTCAGAAGGCGGCGATCAGTGCCTCAGCGTTCCACTGAAGTTCAGAAGCTAGTATCCGAAATTGAATGACGTACTGAGCTACAGTGCGAGATCCTTGGCGTAGACGGAGGATGCTGGATGCAGCAGAGATAACACGACCAGGTTCATCAAATACACTTCGAAACGTGGAAATAAACATGGCGCTATCTTGCAATAAAGGGTCATTTCTCTCCTACAGAGGGGAAGCCCATGCAAGAGCCTGTCCGGAAAACAAAGAGATGAGATAGGCCACTCTGGAACGATGAGTAGAGAAATTGTGAGGTTGAAGCTCAAAATGGACGGAGCATTGGGTAAGAAAGCCCCTACAGGTTTTGGGGTCTCCATCATATTTTGAAGGAGTAGGCAGGTGTAGCGTGGAAGCAGTAGACACCTGGGATGGCACAGGGGAAGAAGATGACGACACGGGAGTATCAATGGTGGCTGCTACATTTTGCACAGAAGTTACTTGGGAGGCTAAAGTCTGATAACATTGCAGCAACTGTTGTTGACGAACTTCTTGTTGTTCCATACGGGTAACCAGATACCGCAGCATCTCTATAGCTGTTGGTTCCGATCCTGGGTTTGCCATGGCCTGATCTTACTGTCGCGGGCACTAGGAGTCTTTGCCCAGGATATCACCAGATGATGGACTTACCAGAGTAATATAGCTGGTACTATGGTTCTCTGGTAGCAGGGTGACAACGGAACAGGAGAAACAGCAGATGGTGAGAGAATGCTCAAGGAAAGTCTATGACTAGCAGCAACTGGTAATGAGTAGATGAATGTACACGAGGAACCAGATGGACAAGGAAACGTGAGGAGAGTCAGTGGTCTGCTTATAGCAAGTTGTACCACTGCTATAGTGAGGAGGAATGTCCAGGAGAAGCAAGGAGGTAGTGAGAGTCAGCGGTCTGCGTATAGCAAGTTGTACCGCTGTCTATAGTGAAGGAATGGAATCCAGGTGAAGGTAGGTAACGGGGAAGTCAGTGGTCTGCGTGTAGCAAGTTGTACCACTGCTATGTGAGAGGATACTTGAAACTGGTGTCCCAGGGAACAGGAGTCAGTGGTCTGCGTCAGCAAGTTGTACCACTGCTATATATATGTGAGGAGGGGCACGAGGAGATGAATGTAAAGCAGAGTATACACGGGGCACACAGAACTTGATCCCACGATGATATCCACAATACAACAATAACTGACAAGCGCTGTTTGAAGTATACAAAGTCACAATAGCAATCCAGGCAATGGGAAACAAAGTCAATGGTAACAATAGCTTCAGTGGATAGGAGGCTCCGGAGAAGAACACAACTCAGTCCAGATGGATATGCAATACAAAAGCAAAGTCAATGAAAAGTATGCATACCGCGGTTCAGGAGAGCAGGCTGTCAGAGCGACGTGCAGGGATACCTGAACGGCTGAAGGCCGGCAGGAGAAGAGACCACTGGAGGGTGGAAGCGGTAATCAGGTTGGTGCAGCGCACGGCAGGTAATCCAGAATCAACGAAGCAATACTCAGGAAGCAGTAGTAAGTGAAACTGGAAACATGATGAACACGGGAGAGTTGAGGCTGTCTGGTATCCAGTAGTAGTGGTGGAGGCAGCGGAGAGCTGACACGATAAACACAGGAGAGTTGAGACGATCAGGAACTCTGAAGTAGTAACGGAGGCAGCGGATAGGAATCAGCTGAGTGCAGGCACGATGAACACAGGAGAGTTGAAACGAACAGGAACTCTGCAATAGTAACGGAGGCAGCAGATAAGAATCAGCTGAGTGCAGGCACGATGAACACAGGAGAGTTGAAGTGAACAGGAACTCTGTAGTAGTAACGGAGGCAGCAGATAGGAATCAGCTGAGTGCAGACACGATGAACACAGGAGAGTTGAAGTGGTCTGGAAACCACAATAGCAGTAAACAGGAATCAGCAGAAGCTGAATACACGAGGAACACAGGAACACCTTCAGAGGCTCATGGGGAATGAGACTCCAAGATCAGGCAACCAGGTAATGATCACAGGTGGTTTAAATAGGGAGGGTTGCCTGATCATCCAATCAATTAAAAGCAACAGGTATTGAAGGCTTGATAAGGGCTGCACATGCGCAGACCCTCAGGATGGCGGACGGCCACGGTTCCTGAACACACGGGAAATGGCACTCACAGTCCGGTGAGTGACACAGATGCACGGGGGAGGGGGGAAGAGGCTATTGCTCACCACCGCCGCCTCTCTGCTCCGTCTCCTCCCCTCCACTCACTAGTGTCAGTGAGTGGAGGGGAGGGGACGGAGCAGAGAGGCGGCGGTGGTGAGGTAAGGAAAGACGGGGTGAGGGAGGGAGGAGGGCGCCGATTGTTGCAGGGGGGGGGGGCTGGGGCGCCGATTTTGTAAAAATGCCTAGGGCGCCATGGAGGCTAGCACCGGCCCTGCTTAGGGGAATTGAATTCCCCCCAATGTCTGAGCATAGCAGTGCCACCTGTGGTAGTTTAGATGTACTGACTCATGAGTATTACATGAGAGAGTTAAATAGCAGTGCAGCTGTAGTATATGCTAGAAACCCAGTAGCATATTTAGCTCAGATGAGGAGTATAGGGGAGGGTAGTTCAGGAACCAGTACCAAACCCAGCATCAAGACTAATAGGACGGTGATTTTATCACAAAAAGTTGAGTAGCAGGAACATAAACACACACACTCTCACTCACACATAGGCTTTAGCTAGTCAGTGCAATTTCAGATGGTTATTTTTTAATTAGATTTGTATTTCATAGACTGTGGTGTGCTTTCTACTTTATTTTTACAGTTAGGAACTATAGAGCCAGTATGTGTGAGACAGTGAGCCTGCCTGCTGGAGCTGCTGTGCTTTATCTCACTGTAGTGTCTTAAGCTGGGTACGCACTACAGAAATTGCGACCAACTTTTTATGCCGAGCGATTTTACATGCGACCGATGGTCCGATCACTCGGTCCATGGACTGCATACACACTAGCCTTGTTTAGGACGATAAAGGGAAGAGCGGACGTCCCTTTAGCGACTTTTTACAGCCATGCTGTCGTGAACAATGATTTAAATTTCGTACACACTGCAGCGACATTTGTGGGAAATGTAACGAGATACCAAAGACATTAGCATAAAGGGGCAGAGCTTTCACTATAGTTAACTCCCAAAACAGCATAAAAACAGAGGGCTACACTGTCCCTTCATTCATTCCTAATTGTAAACCTACAATGGCTACAGAAGTACAAGAACAAGCAACTGCACTTCTCCTGCTTGCTGTGGCAAGAAGACTGCTCGTACGGAACCAAAGAGAAAGAAGGAGAAAGAATAGATCTTGTTGGAGCAAAGATTGGTTCAAGAGGAGAGACATGTTCTCTCATATGCCCCTGCTACATGAGATACGGGACAACAACCCAGATGATTTCAAGAATTTTCTTCGTATGAATGATTCAACTTTTCAGGAACTGCTCCAACTAGTATCCCCTCTCATCCAGAAGGAGAACACCCATTTAAGGAGACCCATACCGCCAGAGCAAAGACTGGTGGCAACACTACGATTTTTGGCAACAGGGAGAACACTTTCAGATCTTAAATACAGTACGGCTATTTCACCCCAAGCTCTTGGCATGATAATACCTAGCACCTGTGATGCTATCATCGAAGTTCTCAGTGACCAGTATATGAAGGTTGGTAAAAAGCAATAGTATTTATTGTAAAAATAGCGGTTTACATATTAACATATATAACATTGTAAAAATACATTTAACTTGGAATGTGCAATTCATAGATTGTTTGGACCAGAGCACTAGTTTATAATTGTTGGTAGTGCAAAATTTCGCTTGTGTCCATACCAGATGTGTCCCCTGTGTAATGTGGCATCCTTACTGATGGTAATGGCGTGGATGTCATACAAGGTTGAGACATGCCGCTTTGTCCACCCATGGTACCATGCTGCAACTGTGCTGTCTGAAATGTGTATGCTTGTTTGTGTCTATGGTTAGTTGTGGAAATAAATGTGTTCGGCCACAAATCTTCAGCGGTAGCCTTACACATGAGGTCGCACAGCTGCCGCTCTATTTCAGCTTGTATGCGCTTGCTACTACTTCTCATTTTGCTAGCTATTGTTGCTGCAAGGAAATCAAATGTGTCCTGTTCCTTTCTTTTTGTTATCAGAGTGTTAGCGCAATCAATCATCTTTTCTGCTAGTGCATCAGTTTCTTGTATTTCATTTATTCTGTGTCTCTTTCGTTTCTGATTGTTTTTTGCTGGTGTATCAGCTTGGGTCACATCTTGCCTGTCAGCGGTTAGATGGCATTCACGTGGAGTGCTATTAATTGTTGTAGCATCCTGGGCTTCAACTTCCAGCAAGAGCCCATCAGACAGTAGTGCAGGCTGAAAAAGAGCAAACGAATGAGGGAATGCAATTGCATGCATGTTCAAATGTAAACTATTTACACATATTTATGTTTCGGTTTCCATCGACAGAGGAAGACTGGAAAGTGATAGCGGAAGACTTTGAGAGACTATGGAATTTCCCAAATTGCGGTGGTGCTATTGATGGCAAACATGTCTGAATCATGCCACCATCAAACAGTGGATCTTTCTACTATAACTACAAAGGGTTTTTTAGCATTATTTTAATGGCCATAGTAGATGCGAACTATGAATTCCTATTTGTGGACATTGGAAAAAATGGAAGAGTCTCAGATGGTGGTGCATTGGAGCATACTACCTTCCATAACAAACTACAAAACAATGCCCTAAACCTTCCATCGCGGAGTAGCACTAAATATGGACGAAACTTTGTGTTTGTGGCAGATGACGCCTTTGCATTGCACAACAATGTTCTAAAACCGTACCCTCAAGGAAATCTGACCATTGAAAGGCGTATATTTAATTACAGACTGTCACGTGCTCGGCGTGTAGTTGAAAATGCCTTTGGGATTCTAAGTAACAGGTTCCGAGTTTTTCATTCTACAAAAACCTGCGTTTGGACAAAGTCGACAAAGTAGTGATGGCCTGTTGTGTTCTGCATAACTTTCTGCGGCGTAAAAAAGCAACAGTGGACGTACCACTCAGGTCAATGTGGAAAGTAATGCCGAGGACATGGAGGTAGTGGGCTTGACACCATTAGAGTGTGGACACTCTAAAAACAGTAGTTCATTGGCAAAATTAAATCGTGAAGCGTACCTTACGTATTTCAACGGTGATGGTGTCGTGCCATGGCAGAATGATTGCTTATGACTGTTTATATACATGTTAAGCATTGTTATTGTGTTGTTGATTGTTTGAACATGAATAAATCTTTTACATGGCAACATCATAATTTACTGTACTTACTGTGCCGCTTGCAGGTATATAATATGCTTGCTCTACCTCTGGGGATGAACTGCTGCCTGTGGGCATGCTGCTAGTGGACGTACGTGGTGTTTCTTGGTCCCTCACAAAGTGTAACATATCAAACTACCATAGCTTTGGCACATACACATCTTCAGCTGCAGCTCCAGATTTTTTTGCTGCTTCCACTTTATTTAATTATTTTTTATACACAGTCCTAAGGTTCTGGATCTTGCTTTTTCCCATTCAACAGTTGCTCCAGGGTGATATGACAGACATGCTTTTACAAGCTCTTGCATCGCCATGTTTCGCATCATTCGGTTAGAATACTCTTTGGATTTGGCTTTCCACAAACATGGGTGAGCCCTATAGGTCTCAATAAAATCCTTCATTAGGTCAGCATTTCTTTCGTAAGCCATTGTGTTCTGTTTGGGTATAATAAAAAGAAACATAAGTCCCATCTGTGCTGTACAATAAACCAATGCAAGTACACATGTATGTACCAATCAGAAATAACTTACCGTATATGTGAATGAATGTACAACTCCGAAGAATCGTAAAATTCCTTTGTATGTAATGGTCATGAACGGCTTACAGTTATAGAAAAAAAATTTGATACACAAGGTTATTATACACGAATAGGCATCACCCACAATGCTCCATTCTCTAAACAAACGCCCATGTCTGAGTGTATAAAATTATAGAGGAGCCTGTCTGGCGCCGAGGAACGTGAGAAGATGGCGAATGAAGAGAAGGTGTTAGTGGGGGTTGAGGAAATGGAGACGGAGATGCAGTCACAAATGGTGGTGGAAGGGCCAACAAATGTTGGAAAAGTTAAGGTGGTGGATGGAGATGCTCAAGAAGAATGTACTGCAGTTAAAAGAGCAAAGTCAATGAGCCCAAGAGAGATGTAGATGATGGTAAAAGTACTGGACCAGTACGACTACGACTGTCAAAAGCGAAAGTACAGAAAAGTGAATAATAGAAAGGAATTGATAATGCAAAAACTGCTGCAATTACTGAAGGAAAAACTTGGAAAGAAAAGAAATACATTCCAAGTCCAGAAGAGGTGGTCGGACCTAGAAAATAAAGAGGCTAGGAGACTTGAGCGAATCCGTAAAAACATTAAAAAAAGTGAGTAGCACGTGTAGTCGTGTAGTGTACCTGTTTGAAGGACTTTATGTATTTCATTCTAATGTCACATGAACCAATGCAAACGTATGATTATTGTTTTGTCAGAAGCAAGAATTAACGGTGACAAGGCCACTGTAGATACCATTAGATGTAATAACACCTGTTATAAAACAAGAAAAAATAAATGTGCCAGAGGGACCACAACACAAACTGATCTCGAGCAGTGTGCAAGGTGAGCACATTTCAGGTGTTGGAATAAAACTTGTATTAACTTTATTAGAGATATAGAAACTAAATGGAAAAACATTTTTATTTTCTTGCTTCATAGATACCATCGTCATATCCGCTGAAAGTTTGGAAGAAGAAAAAAATGTTGCCAAGCTCAACGATTATTTTAAAGAAATGAAAGGAAATATTGCCAAAATTAAGAAAAAAATCAAAAACCTTGATAATACTTTTGATGACATGTATATGCTGTTTGCAACTGTTGTGCCACAAACCAGTAGCACCCTTTCACTGTAATACAATTTTTTTTTTCACATTTCATATTGTACTAGACAAATTTTATATTGTTATTTTTTTTACCTGCAATAAAACTGTTGCGTTAACACTGTGTGGTTTATTCTGAGTATTTTATAAATATTATTTAATAAAGGTTAGTATGACTTTATAACTTTCATAGTTTTTAAACTTTATAAAGGTTAAATGAGAAATGATTGCCAACATAGATGCAATGGGTAATAACCCACGTGCTTTATACACGTGTAATGGTCTGCAGCCAGACAGGTGCAATACACAACTATACAAAACACAAGCCTGTGATGTGCGGATTCCGCACCACGTGGGACTGGGATTGACATAAAAAATTAACATACACACGCCCCCCAGGTCGAGGAAGTATCGGAGGATTGTCGTGGATCGGT
Organism: Mixophyes fleayi; assembly: GCF_038048845.1. NCBI lineage: Eukaryota > Metazoa > Chordata > Amphibia > Anura > Limnodynastidae > Mixophyes > Mixophyes fleayi. Next base: position 100,273,293 of record NC_134409.1, read on the forward strand.
CGGAAGTTTATACACACTACACAGCGGAAATGAGATTGGAACGAAAATATTAAACGGTATGACCAACCAAATGAGGCGACAATCATCCATTTGGGCAGACTTTCAACAATCGTGTCACTGTACACGCTGACCCGACTTTTGAACGAGCGGTCGTATGTCGGCTGTTTGAGCCAATTATTGGATGAAAACAGTGTAGTGTGTACCTTGCTTTAATCCTCCCACTTGTTTTAGTTTCTGGTGAACTAATTGCCAGAGCTGTGAACTAAATGAGTTAGTTCACTTTGAAGATTAGTTCATGAACTACCCATCACTACCATGGATGCAGGGTGCACTTGAAACTGTTTTGGTTGGAAAGTCATAACCTAGGAATGGTTAGGCTTTTTTCAGGAAGAATATAAGACATACACCATACTTGCCTACTTTTGAAAGCAGCTGTCCGGGAGGGGATCCGTTGAGGGGGGAGTGGCCACGTGTGGTGCACCGTTAGGCTCTGCCCCTGTCAATCTTTGGCTATTTTAGCCAATCGCAGCAGGGGGTGGGGCCACGATGGAACATTTAGCCCCGCCCACACCATCTTCAACAATGGCGACAGCTGGATCCAGGATTTTTGCCTGGTCTCTCGGGAGTCTGGGAGAACTCCCAAAAATTTGTGAGTCTCCCGGACATTCCGGGAGAGTAGGCAACTATGACATACACTATGGGCTTCATTTAAAGTTGGGCATATGCCTTTCATTTTGTTTATTGGACATGTGCATCAAAAAGCATCTAGAGTTATGCATATCATAGGTTTGCGACTCCTTACTGCTGGAGAAGAGGAACAGGGGCAAGCAAGCGAAATCTGAAGACAGTAAGCACCTTTTCACTAAATTTGACTAAATGAGATTTGGATGCATCCCCAAATATGTCTCTTAGGATACGGGTACTGGAGGGCTGGGGTAAACATATGCAATATGTACAATCAGCAACACTATGTAGCCCCTTATGATTGGCTGTCTGCGTACTGACCTCTAGCTTATGATATTTCATTCATTAGTGTTGTGGCTATATTATATTGATTCCTGAGCAGCTTTTTGAATGAGATATTTGTCATTTCCATTTGGACTACTGAAAGAAAGGAAGAAAGAGACCAAGGGACATATTGTGGTGGTACAGAAAGTACCAAAAGTAAAATTATTTAGTTAGGAAGGGTGAAGCATTCAATGAAACATATTTATCCTAGTCCAGAAATTCCAACCAGGGACCCCAAACAGCACAATATTCCTCTAATGTACCTGGAAATTCCAAAATAAGTTCCACCAATGTTCTATAAGATTAGAACCATGTAAAACATTCTCCCAAAGTTGGAGGGGAGGGAAATGTCCGGTGATCACAGCTTTAGCTGTGTAACAGATTCTGGATACTATATTACTAATCTTGATTAGCACTGGCTTACCTGAGGGGCGGAGTCTAACGATCTCCCCGGTGTTCACCAAGAACCGCCGCAAGGCGGGGTGGGCTTCGCTGCCAGGAGTCGCAGGTCGCGGTCCCCAGGTTCGCCTCAAGATGTAGTACAGCGGAGTGAAGCGGTGGTAGCGGAGTCAACAAGCCGGTTCGGTACACAGGAATGGAGTCAGGCAGAATCAGAAGGCAACTCGGAGTCAACAAGCCGGTTCGGTACACAGGAATGGAGTCAGGCAGAATCAGAAGGCAACTCGGAGTCAACAAGCCAGGTTCGGTACACGGGTCACAAGAATAGGAGAATGGTCAGCAAGCCGGGTCGGTACACAGGGATTGGAGAGCCAGGAAAGTCAAACAGGCAGAGATCAGCACACAGGAGACACTGGAAACAGGAAGACACTGCAATCCACGAAGAGCAGGAGCCAGGAACAGGTAAGTGTTGCTCTGACACTCAGCGAGTGTCAGAGTGAGGTTTTTATACTGAAGGGGATTCAAAATCCCCGCCTCTAGGGTTGTGGTCATGTGACCGCCTCCGGGTGCGGTCACATGGTCCTGAATGCGGAAGTGCGGCTGGACGGAGCGGCGGGGATCAGGTAAGTCCGTGACAAGCTGCCACATTGAGATGTTTTAAAAGTGATTTTTTAAATTAAGCTAAGGGGACATTTGTCATGTTAAGGAGCCAAAAACATGGGTAATCTGGCACCCCATCTTCTAGAAGATCTTTAGAGGTAGCAATGACCTGATACCAAAAGGGATGGAGTGTGGGACAATCCCACCAAATGTATAGGAGAGTGCCCAGGTTATGGTTACATCTCCAGCAAGAGTTAGGTACCCCTTGGCACATTTTAGCCAGATGGGCAAGGCAAAGATACCATCTGGTGAGAACCTTATACTTGGTCTCTATTATGGTAACACTGACTGAACATGCATGAGTCGTCCGGAAAATGGTAGGCCAGTTGTTTTCTCCAAGCACCCTAGGTCCCTTTCCCAATCCCTCGTAAATTTAGGTATAGACCTAAAGAGATTCTCTATAAGAAACTTGTATATGTTTGAGAGTAGGTGGGGAGGGCAGGTTGATGCCGAACACATCAATTCTTACATAGTGAGGTCTCTACTGACGCCCCTACAGGTGTCACCAGAGGTCAAAAAATAAACTAAAAATAAACAAACTCTTACAGTGCTCCACTATCAACCACAGCCCAAACCATATATAAAATATATATATATATATATATATATATATATATATTGCAGATCTCCTGTTTCTCCACCAAATCTTTTCCAGATGTAATAAATAGAGAAACAGAAAAATCATAATACTATTTTTTAAATAATCAATATTCAAAGTAAAACCCTGTGATTTTCTTTGACAAGAAGACGTTCATGCAAAGTCAGACATTCAAATCGAAGTGCTTCCCTCAATGTGAAGAAAAGAGATTTCCTTTAATCTTTATTTGGTGATATTTGTGAAGAAACTTTCAACACGTGCTGCCCCCCTAGTGTTTAAAAACTTACTAGAAATCAAAAAACAAGATAACGGTGTTAGGGTATCGGGGTTCACCGATACTTCTATCAATCACCTTCAATGTCAGTCAGATCTTCATTGATTCAGTCGACTGGTGAACAGAAAAACACCCAACACATGTATGATATAATGCTGAGTAATTCTGATTCTACTCCAACCAGAGCTTACTTCAGGTTCTTTATTTATACAGTAGAATATTAGAGGTATAGAAGCTTAACAACCAATTATAAGACAGTAGATTATGAACACAACATGAAAACAACAAGCTAATTATACATTATGTGAACTCTGCAACTTGTAAGTTTAAACAAATCTTTCTTATGTATGCTTTTATCTTCTCAGGCATTCTGCAACCAGTCTTGTTGTTACTTTATATAGAACATTCAGCTGTGTGTCCTTGGGTTGTTCATGTTCTCTGAGAACATCTTTTTCAAGGCTTCAATCTGTTTCTCTTCTCATTCTGAGTACAATATCTGCTAATTTCTATTTTAATGTTATAGCATAACATATTAGTTTCTAAAGCTTAATACATGATAGATATTAAATCAATAATCATACAATTTTACCCTACTTTCCCCTCTTTTGATTAAATATCTACTTCTAACTTCTACCTACCAGTCATGGTGATAATCAGCAGAAGACAGTTAGCACTTACCTTTACACTATATGGTATCTTAAGGACACCACATAGGTAGAATAATAATTCATTCAGCACGTATCTCATGGTATCTTTATCACCATAACTCTTCTTTCCCTATTTAATGTTTTATCCAGGTGTATAGAGGGAAATACTTTGCTGATATCGATTTAGAATTTTCCTTGTATTACATGTTAGGTAACAGTTCCACATAATCATTATATTTAACGCAAGAAGGATTAGTAACAATGGATGAATCAAGATATTCATTGCTGTCTTCATGGAATAAGATCCATTAACAAATATGTTCCACTAATGATGTGACAATTTATTTTTCAATTCCATCCAATAATTGTCTGCCCATTCTGCTCATAGGTTGTTTTTTTAACCGACTTGACCCGAGGTCCACGCCTGCCCTAGGATTCTCATCAATCCTACCACAAAAAGGATATAAATTTTCATTCTGGTTTCTCGATGATCACTGTCAATCTCTTGTTGCAGACAGTGCAGTTTTTTGGTTTGATTGCTGACCATTGTTCCTAATGTTCAGTTTGTCTCAGGTAGAAATTTCTGTGATAATTACTGGTTCAGGAAGCTCATTATTTTTCCTGCAGGAACAACAATCATGTGTCAGTAATTTCTTAATCAGCCATATAATAATTTTCACTACCACATATACGATCAACAGGATTGCGAAACCTTTTGCTACTAATGTCAATATTCCCAATATCCAAAATGAATCATTACTGACAACTTTGCCAATGAGGTTATGCATCTACACAAAGGCATTTTCAGTGTTTACTCCTTTGAGTGCAAATTGTTGAGCACTCCTTCCCCTTCTGTTTCTCACAGTGGCATATGAAATTTGTCACTTATCTGTCTGCTTCACACTGGGTTAGGCAGGCCTTGAGCCCTACTTCTGTCACAATTATTCTGGTTAGACATATCAATACCACAAGACAGTACATTTCTATTTATCAGAACAAGACTCCCCTGATTTGAAGACTTTTAAGTGTGATGCGTGATTCCAGATGTCTTTTTCCCTGTACTTTCACTGCCATGGGAGTTGTCAACAGGACTTGATAAGGACCCTTGTATCTGGGTTCAAGACATACTTGGCAACTCTCCTGGAATGTCCGGGAGACTCCCGCATTTTGCGAGAGTCTCCCGGACTCCCGGGCGAGTGTGGCAATCTCCCGAATTCTGCCCACTTCACTAGGAAGTGCACCACTTCCTAGTGAAGTGGGCAGAATTAGATCCCAAACGCCGCAATTCCCGGTGAATTGCGGCAGTTAGTTCCGCCCCCCGCTGTCAAATGACGCGATTTGCGTCATTACGTGGCGGCGGCGGGGCCAAAATGACGCAATTTCGCCCCCGCACGCCCACCTGCTACAGAGAGTCTCCCGGACACCAACTTAAAAAGTTGGTTAGTATGGTTCAAGACTTCTCCTGATGTGCTTTCTCACGACCACCCAGTCCCCAGGTTGCAGTCTGTCGGTACCTGTATCAAAATTGACCATGTATTTCAGTTAGTTGTTTCTGTAATAAAGCAACATAGTTCAACAAATCACCATGTACATGCCGTAGTTGCTGTGGAAAATAACAGCCTGTTCTGTGTGCTGTGCCAAACAGAATCTCATATGGTGTTAAACCTGTGTCTTTCCTATGAGTGTTTCTTACTGAGTGCAGGGCCATAGGTAAACATGAGATCCATGGCAGGCCTTTTTCAGCCATTATTTTCTGCATTTGCTTTTCTGCATGCCCACGTCTCCACCCAGCGACTGAAAGCTCCAAACACAGAAGTACATTTTCATACCCTCAACATTTGGGAAGCTGAATAAAATCTATCTGAATCTTTTGAAAAGGATACAGTGTCTGAGGGGTGTTTTCTGTGGAGTTGGGACAGACTTACCCAGGTTGTTTTGTGCACAGATTAGGCAACCAGCCACTAATGCCTGGGCTGCTTGGGCAAACCTTAGTGCTATCCAGTATTTATTTGTTAGTGCTATCATAGCATCCTTTCCCAGGTGCACTTTCCCATGTAGTATATAGGCCATATTATTATTATTATTATTATCTTTGACTTATAAGCGCCACAATGGGTCCACAGCGCCGTACATTACATATACAGAAAACAGAACCAAGACACAACATGATACACATATATATACAAACACAGGTGACAGGGTAAAGCAAATCAGATTATATCTGACAGATAGTGAAAGGGATAGTAGAAATCAACAAGAAGGCCGAAGATTAATAAAACAGGGAAAACAGGGCTAGCGAAGCAGGCCAAGAGGTACAGAGGGTGAAGGAACAGTAGAACGAGCACACAAGGAAAGAGGGCCCTCTGCTCATGAGAGCTAACAACCTAAAGGGAAGGAGGAGACACATAAAGGGTGGTGCTAACTAGGGGAGAGAGCCAGGACAAGAAAGTTAGGAGGACTAATAGACTTGAATAAAGAAATGAGTCTTAAGGGCACGCTTGAAGCCTTTGAGAGTAGATGCTAACCTGATGGAACGTGGAAGATCGTTCCACAGCAGGGGAGCAGCCCCATAATCGGGTAAAGTGCTTTTGGCAGACATAATTGCTGACCTTTACACCATTCTCCTTGCACTTCTAGTGCGCCTAGTCTAGCCCAAGCTCTTTTCTCATTCTCTGTTGCTTGCTTTTGCATAGCTTGGAGTATGGTTCTGTCAAACTTGGGGTCTGGGGCTAGCACGTAGGCAACTTTCCCTTCTGGGATTGGCATTACAGCAGCTTCTCGAAGCAGCTTGGTCTACCAGTCTATTTCCCTCTGCCTCGCAGGGGCGGATCTAGAATTGATTTGTACGGGGGGGGGATTTAAAGGGGGGCAATTTAGTCCCGCCCCCTTTTTGATTGTTATGGCTGCCTGCGGCTGCACACTATGTGCAGGTCCGTTTGGCAGAGACAGGCAGGGAGAGTGTGCTGCCCGGCCACTTTAATTGTGTTTTAAACACAATCAGAGCAGCCTGTCTGCACACTCTCCCTGCCTGTCTCTGCCGAACGGACCTGCACATAGTGTGCAGCCGCCAGCAGCAAGCCCCTGCTAGGGGGGGCGATCGCCACCCCCCCCCCCCCTGGATCCCCCACTGCTGCCTCGGGCGTTGTTTCCTTGGTGTGTGCTTTCACCTTAATCACTGACAGTTTGGCAAGCATCTGAAAGGCAGTAAATATTTCTCTTATGTGGTTTGCATGTTTTATGGGTCTGCCCGATGACCCCATAAAGTTTCTGCTTTTCCATATTGGGCCATAGTCATAAGCTTTACCATAGGCATAGCGTGAGTCTGTGTCAATGTTGACTTTTTGTCCTTCAGCGTATATACAGGCCCACGTCAATGCTTTTAACTCAGCTTCCTGTGCTGACATATGGCTTGGGAGTGATTGCTGAATATGTGTGTCTGTGTAGTAACAGCACAACCTGTATACGGTGTGCCGTTTATGTAGTAGCATGAGCCATCTACATATAGATCTATGTGAGCATCAGGGAGTGGTATATCATGTATGTTTGTTAGGCCCAGAGCCTCTAATTGCATGAGTTCAATACAATCATGATCAGAACAAAAGTTTTTTGTTTGTGTATTTCTTCAGTTTCTTCTTCAGATGCTTCACTCAAGTCCTCATATCCCCTGTCTGATGATTCATCTTCTTTGTGACGCCCCTTACTCCCTTCTTTTGAATCATCAATGGGGAGCAGGGTTGCTGGATTGAGGACTGTGCATCTGGTAATTGTTACGTGTGAGGCGCTAAGCAAGGCTACCTCATATTTAGTTAGTCTAGCTGCAGACAAATGTTTTGTCCTTGCTTGATTAAGAATTTCTGTGACTGCATGTGGCACCATTAGGGTTACTAGGTGTCTTAGCACAATATCTTTACTCTTTTCAAGCACTACAGCAGCTGGAGCTACTGCTCCTACACAGGTGGGCCCTGCTCGTATAACTGGGTTTAACTGTGTAGAGTAATATGCAAGTGACCTCTGTTTGTGACCATGTATCTGTGTCAGTACCCCTTGTGCATGTGCACTGACTTCATGACAAAATAATGTGAAAGGCTTGTCATAATCTGGCAAAGCCAGTGCTGGCGCTGAAGTTACTCCAGCTTAAAATTGGTTAAACATTTGGTTCTGCTCAGAGGAGAATGTAAATGGCTTGCTATCATCCAGAAGTGCTATTGCAGGAGCACGGATAATAGCTCATAAAGTCTTAAGTTTTTTTTCATTTATGTACAAACATTGAATTCCCAACAATGCATTACCATACCCAAGATACAAAGAAGTATTCACAGTACATGACGATTACAGTACAGTAAATAAGGGCAGTGGATGTGTTTACACCACTGATTGACTCAAAACTATTATGAGGATAAAAATAAAATCTTTTTGTTATCTACCATTATTTGACGTTACATTGCATTACTTTCTTTCAAACCATCTACTATAAAAATTGGTTAAAATAAAACAAAAAACAAACCAAAACATAATTTCATATTCAACTATGTTAGTCCATTTCTCCTTTTAAAAACATACCTTCTATGACATACAGAAAAAATGCCTAGTTCATGCATTTGCTATGCGAATAGCCCATAAAGTCTAATATCTTTTCCAAAACACAGTAGTCATTACTCAGCAGAGTCTACGTTATTTAAATCCTTCATTAGTTTCTACTTATGTTTGTTGTAGCTGTGGACCAAAACATATTGCAAACTTCTATTCATTGGAAGTTGGATAAATTCCATCTGGAACCCTAAAGGGTCTTTCTCCGTAGCTGGAGACCTTCTGTGAAGATAAAAAAGTTTTGCATAGTAATTAACATTTATTCATTGAGATTACAGTAACTGCCATTAATTCACATTTCCCAATCAGTGTGTGTTGCATGTAACATGCTTGTCAATATCAGTACACCATTATCAGGTAACCAGTAAATATTTTTGTGCAGTGAACAGATTCTAATAAGACACTTGTTTACATGATTTCCACAAGGGGGGTCAGTCCCTAATATCACAAACAGGGAATGTCAAAGTGACGTGACCTGGGCGAGTGTTCAAAGCCACTCCTTTCTCATCATCACTTAGTACAGCCCCCTTGAATGACTTGAATGTGTTTTCCGGGTTTACAACCATCCAATAACAAACGGCCCTCTCTAAAGGTACCAGGCATTCAGCCATTTTGAAAGCAACACTGCTTCTCTCATAAATCAGAATACTCTCATTAGACACCTCACATTGTGTCTGCAAATCACTCAAAATTTTCTCAACAAAATCTTCCATCACCAAATATTCACACATATTTTCAGATTCTGTGATTTCCATGTCGAAAGTACAAATATATTCACTTAAACAACTCTCGCTCACAGACAGCATTTCTTTATTGGCAAAACAAACCCCCCTGATTTCTGAGAACATTCATCAGCGCCATTTCCACACAGATTAAAACCGCTTGTAATATCTACATGCAAAAGCTCATGTCACACGCCGGGCACTCACTGTGTCCCCCCGGGACCCGGTGTGCGCACCTACTGCTCTCCTGCTCCATTCCCCGCCAGCCTGTCTTAGCTGATCAGCGGCAGCGGCAGTCCTGCTTCCTTCCAGCGCTGTCTCTGTCTCCCCGGCGGTCGGCAGTTCTGCGCATGTGCAGAAGCTTCCAAACGTTTATTACCTTCTGCTGCCCTCTATTGGCTGCCTAAATTAAACCAGCCCTATATCTTGCTCTTCTACTCTGGATTCAGGGCAGATTCTTTCAGTCAGTCCCTGACTCCTGTATTGGAAACAGCTCCTGTGTCTTTTCATGCTCCTGGGAGTTCCTTACTCTGCGTTCCAGTGTTCCTGCTCCTCCAGGCACCTACGCTACAGACCATTCCTGCTAACCACTTCCAAGTGGCAACGCTGCAGAACATTCCTGCTAAATACCACTTCTCAGTGGCAACGCGGCACAGACCACTCCTACTAACCACTTCCAAGTGGCAACGCTGCAGAACATTCCTGCTAAATACCACTTTCAAGTGTCAACACTGCATTATTAATGCTACCACTTCCAAGTGGTAACGCTGCGTTATTCCTCCTAAATCACTTCCAAGTGACAACGCTGCAAATCAAACCTCAAACCACTTCTCAGTGGCAACGCGGCAGATAATCCTTAGTACCACCTCCTAGTGGCATTCCACTGTTCATCTCTACTCCGATTGTCAGTAGTACGGTCACTGTTCTCCAGAGATTCTACTTCTTCTTTACGTCCCGTGAGCTACTATCTACCTAATTCTACACTCTTTCTCTTGTGGTTCGTTGGGAACTTCCCTAGGGGGCCGCGACCTGCAAGTGGAAACCGCGAAGTCCATATTCCCTTGCGGGTATCACTGGCCAACACCTTTCGCTTGTTAGACTCTGCGCCCCTAGCTGAAGTCACGCCAATCCCGGCTGAACTACCAGGATTCAGCTGTCCCTCGTTGGTACCGTGACAGCTCATTACCACCTTTCTCTTTTAACTTACAGTGAAAGCTATTTTTCCACAAACAAAATTATTTTGTTCAACTACAGAAACAGCTCGTTGGACCCCAGCCAGCTGGAGGTCAGTGTTTTCTTCTGAAACAATCGGTACGTTATTTACAGTTCTGTCCGTCCACTGAATCGTACAGTGACGGACCAAAGATTTTAAAACTTCCTTTGCATCTCTTCAGAAGCTTACAATTTAGCCATGCAGGCATTACATTTACAAATGTACAATCTTTTTAAACTTAAAACATGTATCTTTTAAAACGGTCAAGACAGACAAACACGGATCTCCCTCACACACAGTAAGATGGAGACAAAACTGACATACAGGAAGAAAAATTAACTAATATCTTCCAGCTTACTGCTGTGGAACTATAAGTCCCAGCATTAAACTAAATACAAGTCAGCTTCAATATATTATTACCACTCATCCCTCCGGACACATTTTAGTTACTTTTGAATTATTGAAGCATACTCAAAGAACCTTTTTATCAATGTTACGTACATTGTCAGATAACATAAACAGAATCCTTCTTAAAAATTTCCTTCACACTAGACGGATAGGGGGAGAGCGATTTGCAGTTTCCCCGCTGCTCATAGCCCCCTTCTTATCTCAACACACTGAAATCTTTTACACAGAATAAAGGGGGGGGGGGCACATTTCACTCTTTCAGCTGCGCAGCATCAAACATACATTTATAGTACACAATCTACTTGATTCATTATATCATTCAGCTTCTCATGCATTTAGCATATCCACATATTGACCTAATCTTCATAGCCATGCCTTTTTATCCATTCTTTATTATTCAAATAAAACCAAGACCATTTCTCCAAGTCTAATGTCCCTTCTGGGGGAAATCCTGCTCTCTTGATTACTTTATGAATCCCTTTAACAGCTTTACTACCTTCTCTTTCCTTCATTATATCCATGGGTTTGCCTATAATAGGTATCTTACTGTTCTGTGCCCCCATTACTGGGTTACTGGTCACAGTACTGTCAGTATCTAGGATACAATGTCCTGTAAGTGAAATAAGGTAATACAATTTTCCCCTTTGTACAGACTACAAGTGTCTTTAATCCTTAACCCCCTAGTCTGCTCTAGGAACACCAGGGGGTAAATGTATCAAGCTGAGAGTTTTTCAGCGGGTTTGAAAAACCAATCAGATTTTTGCTATAATTTATTTAGTACATTCTACAAAATGAGAGCTAGCATCTGATTGGTTGCAATAGGCAAATTCTCCACTTTTCAAACCTGCCGGAAAACTCTCAGCTTGATACATTTACCCCCAGATGTGATTTTTATCGGTTTTAGATTAAAAGACTGGCACTTATGGCTGATCCGATTCTTCCCCTCAAGTCCGTGTTCTGTGTATGGACATATAGGTTTATAATCTGGTAACATATGATTTTGTAGCAAGTAAATGATAATGTAAGAACAATCGTGGCCTAAATTTTTCTCTAATAACTCTTTATTTAAATGGTAGCCTAATGTGCAGTATAGCTCTCTTTCATTACTTACAAAACCATAATGTACATTTGTAGTTGTAACACCCTCTAAACTGGGTCCTTTACACCCTGAATATTTTCTTAAGATAATGCAGCAGGTACAATTTTTACATACACCCCTCTTGTTATCTTCTAATTCAAATTGTCTACACCCATCATAATCCACTGTATCCATACATTCACAATTTCATTATCTTTTTCTCTGACTGATCATTGGGTTCATGAGATACCGTCTAATCACCTCAACTGACTTTCTTTAGACATACAAAGAAATACTGAACAGAGTAAAAGGGTAGAAATCTACACTTTTTCTTACTCACCATACGGAACTTAGTTCAGCAGTTCTCTGGACATCAGCGGAGACTGGCGTCAGATGTGGAGATGTTGGGGCATCCCAGACACGAGCCCCCAGAAATGTTAGGGTATCGGGGTTCACCGATACTTCTATCAATCACCTTCAATGTCAGTCAGGTCTTCATTGATTTGCAGTCGACTGGTGAACAGAAAAACACCCAACACATGTATGACATAATGTTGAGTAATTCTGATTCTGTTCCAACCAGAGCTTACTTCAGGTTCTTTTGTTTATACAGTAGAATAGTAGAGGTATAGAAGCTTAACAACCAATTATAAGACAGTAGATTATGAAAACAACATGAAAACAACAAGCTAATTATACATTATGCGTACTCTGCAACTTGTAAGTTTAAACAAATCTTTCTTATTTATGATTTTTCTTCTCAGGCATTCTGCCACCAGTCTTGTTGTTACTTTATATAGAACGTTCAGTTGTGCATCCTTGGGTTGTTCATGTTCTCTGAGAACATCTTGTTGTAACATTTTTCAAGGCTTCAATCTGTTTCTCTTCTCATTCTGAGTACAATATCTGCTAATTTCTTTTTTAAGGTTATAGCATAACATATTAGTTTCTAAAGCTTAATACATGATAGATATTAAATCAATAATCATACAATTTTACCCTTACAACGGCGATACCAGAAGTTAGGCACGCCGAAACCGGAAGTCTGCACTGTTCCCTTGGAACACACAGGCTTGGATTGAAGAACAGGAAGTTCTTCATAGTCTATGGATCCCACAAACCGGAAGTCGGTGTGCGCTCCATGTGTGTTCCAAGGGGACCTTGCAGACTTACGGTTTCAGCATGAATGACTTCCGGTATCTTGAGAGATCAGAAAATGCTTAATCTATAGATAATGCCAGATTTCAGAATGGGTAGACCCAATTTGGTTTGGACATCATCAGGGCCGGATTAAGGGAATGGAGGCCCCTGGGCTAAGGGGCCCTCCATTCCCCGCGAGGCCCCCAATGTGAGCTGTCTGCCGCCCCCCACCCCCCGCGAGGACCCCCCCAAGCACTTACCTGTCAGTGCAGTCCTCCGTCCCGGCGCGCTGTAAGCTCTTTACTAAGGAGAACTCGCAAAATTGGGGATGAGATGTATTAACGTGTTCAGAGTTTAGCCCACCTTGCAATGGTAGTGCCATCATCCCACGTTAATAAAGAGATATAGCCCTCTTCCCAAAGAAACGCATAGAATAGTATACTTGTGTATATCTATAATTAAAAGACCTTCATGATTGCATGTAAATTTGTAATCATTACATTTGTTTGTTATTTTTTACCTACATGTATGAATATTCAAATTGAATTAATTATTTTTACATTTTTAAAATATGAACCATATCGTAAACATAAAACATTACTTTATTTTAAATATACGATGATGATGATGATGATTTTAAATACAGTTACTATTATGTGTTGATTTTCCTCTATTCAAAACATTGGGTAAGAGAAAACTTAGTGCCATCTAATGACAGAAAAATTAACTGCAGGCAATCATCCCGATTTCCTGTGATCATCCGTTCAGTACATCCCATATATTTCAATACAAGCTTAGCAATAGACCAAAACGTCCAACCTCCATTTGTTGACCGCGCAAAGCATTACGGGATATGTAGTTAATTATACCGGCTTTACAGCGTTTCGTTGTATTAAACATACACAGTCTCTAGAACTACAAGTTCCATAACTCAGTGTGGGCGCAGCCGTTGTGAGGAAATCTGCTGGTTCAAAGAGGAAAAAAAAAAGAAAAAGAAACCCGGTTCGCCATAAGCAACGTGTGGAGTGACGGGCCTGACGACCGGAAAACGGTGAGATAGTGGCGTGTCTGTGTCGCTTAAAATATTGTGTTGTTTATTTTTTCAGGTAGTGTAAATGATGGCTCATTCTTTTTCAGCATCTAGGTGATTTTGGCGGGATAATCTCTTTGCCCTCGCTGTCATTAGTCTCTTCTTGTGTGTAGTTAACAGCGAGTCCTTTACCAGGACACTAAAATGGCACATTACATTGTGAGATGGACTTTAATGCATTTAATTTAATGTCACCATACATTGAGTTTAAGTACCTATTAATACTATTAAATGTTATTTAGTCTCGGTCTAGTTAAAAATAGTATGTATGAGTATGATAAACGATTTTCAGTCTGTTTTGTCGGATTTTGTTTTATGATTTAGGATTACATAACATCTGGCTCTCCAGCTGTTGCACTATCGTGGGATTATAATACAGCACCAACGGGAACAGGCTGCCAATCCGTCTGGCAGTCCATTTATTCTGTAATATGGTGATAACAGTAAATAAATCACTATATACGTGACTCAGTTGCAATGCAAACGTCTGTGTTATCCACCACTGCTGTACTACAGAGGTTACAGGTCAACAAGTGGTGCTCCAGCTGCTGTGGAACTACAAGTTACATCATGCCCTACACAGTGCAGCAATAGAACCATGGGTCAGCAAATAGCTCATTATTTACAGCAGTTATTTATACAGTGTCAGCATACTCCATAGCATTTTATATTTGGAAACAAATACGGTAATAAAACAAGTGTGGGTATTAACAGACTAACAAAGATGTATGAAAGGCCCGTTTCTACAATATATAGGAAAATAGTTGTTTAGTGCCACATATTGGTTCAGCCAAATTGCAGTGGGAACGTGCTTAGCTGGGCTATCTGATCTAGTCATAGAGGAATGTTGGTTTACGGGTTAGTAGGTTGTTTGAGTATAGAAGGATAATAAATATACATTTTGAGTGAACTGTGCAGGTTGTTGCTAATCAGGTAGAATAATCTATGGAAGTTAAGAATATGGTTCTGGAATGATATAAAATTGTCTGAATGGGTGAATATTCAGGGAATGTTTGGAGGTTAGGGGAAAGTCTTTGTAGTTAGAAGGGAGGAAATTACAGAGTGGGAGCAAGTAATAAGTGAAGATTGAGAGGCACAAATTCCGGGCATAGAGAATAGGTGAAGCTGGAAAATAATTATACAAGTGACTAAATATATGCATTCCTCTCAACTGTCCTGATTTTGATGGGACAGTCCAGATTCACGAACCTCGAAAGGAGCTGGATTTACATGTGGCCAGATTTGTGCCCCAAAGTGGGCGAGGCTGCTTTTGTCCCCATTTTGCATGTCTAAGGGGTAGATTCAATTACGCGCACTATTACCGTTACTACAGTAATAGCTGCGCATTATTACCGTTACTTTGGTAATTTCAGTGCTGATGTTTAAAATCCGTGTTAAAATTACCGTAGTAGCGATAATAATGTATGACAACGCGGGGAATTGAATCTACCCTTAACTGTTCAGAGGTATGTGTATGTTGAGTTTTTGTTAATCTCTTTGAATGGTAATAGAAGCATTTTATAATGAATTTGGTAACATACAGGTAAATTAAGGTAGGGACTGATGGAGCGGAGCAGCAGTAAAGGAGAGTTTCCAGGGAAAAGTAATCTAGCCGATGTATTCAGAAGATTGTAAGGGTGGTTAGGGGAAGACCAATAAAAAAGGGAAAATGCAATAGCCTGTGCAGGAGATAATTAGAGCATAAAGAGCTCATTTATAGTTCTTACAGCAATACATTTTTGGGGGCATATTCAATTGTACGGATTCCCCGCTGCGTTAAAACTACTACCGTTATTACGGTAATAGTTAGTCCAAATTGTCCTGGATTTCATATCATCTCTACATCACGGTCATGTGTCTCAAAGCTTCTCCAACATTCAGTGTGGTTATATACATTCTGACAAACTCTTATCGAGCACTAAATGAGTGTTTCTATAAAACTCCATTGTATATTTAATGTGTGTTTCTTCTCAATTCGGTAAGCAATGGCAAAATTAATGCTAAACAAACACATAGGAGACAGTGTGATTGTTTTTTCCCTTTTACTAATTTTTTGGGACTACCAGCATCAGTGCACTTAATATGCTTTTGGGAGCACTTTAAAATAGCACCTGTGTATACAATTCCAAAATATAAATACAATTAGTGATGTGAGTAAACTTATTAATAAGGTACAGCCTGTCCTGCCAAGATAAATTCTGCAGGACTTATTTTGGTCCTACTAGGTGATATTGCCCCTGCAAGCCTAACTTCCCTGTGTTATATTTTTACAGTATTGGTTCATTAGATAGATTTGTACAGACGTCATCAACCTGTAATTATTGTTGACACTTTGATAATGAGTTCTATTTTAAAACTGATGTGTAAAGGAGCTGTCCTATATTGTATATATGCTGGCATAGCAAAACCTGTTGTTCTGGGTTTGAGTCTCACTTATTCCATTTCTTCTCTTTTAATCATTCAGTGCAGAGGATGGCATCTGAAGACATATCACAGTTGGCTGATTCCCTGGCAAAGACCAAAGTGGGTGGGGGAGAGTTGAGCTTTAAAGGCAGAACTCTGAAGCTTAACACGGCTCAAGATGGTAAGTATTCATATTGTGTGAATGTGAGCATCATTTCTAGGGTGTGACGTTGGATCCTCCAAATCTTGTTGTGGAGCAGCATTCACTTTTGCTAATATACAGTATGTCTTCCATTGTCGTAACTACATTTTAATATATGGTTTTAAAAGTAACCCTTTCTCCCTATTTTTTTTTTTAACTTCACTTATTGCAGCAGTATGCCTCACACTTCTTATCTCTCTGTATTTTAAAATTTAAAATTATTTCCTTGTTTTACAGCAGAGGAGGTGATCCAGGAAATTGAGGGGTTTGAGGGGCTGCAGGCATTGCGTCTGGAAGGCAACACTGTAGGTGTGGAAGCAGCAAAGGCCATCGCCAAGGCTTTAGAAAATAAACCGGATATCAAGGTAAGATGGTATACAGAAGAGGATGCATGTATTAGAACTAGGGCTTAAATTGTAATTCAGATTGGAAATGTTTAGTTACAGCTGTTAGAACATTTTAGTTATTAATTAAAATGTGCACTTGTAGTGTGCCGGTATAAAAAATTCAATAATTAATAATTCAAAATCTGAGATGTTTTGTTTTCGAAATTAGCAAATTCGAAATTCGAAATTATGTGGTGTCTGATATGTAGATATGATATGCATGTATAATGACCATCTTGATTTCTCTATTCTGATAAACAAAACTTATGATTATACAAAATATGAATTATGTTTTTCCTGAGGTTTTCAATGTATGTTTTTTGGGTCTGGTGCTGCTTTAAGTTGATATGTTAAATTTTTGGGATGTTAATTAGTAGTTGTTGGTAATTCTGAAAATGTTGCATTTTCTTACCAGCGATGTCATTGGAGTGATATGTTTACTGGGAGATTGAGAACTGAAATTCCACCAGCACTGGTAAGTATGCTAAGTTATGACTTGCTAAATCAGATCACCTTTTCCAAGCCACATGTTCTTAAAGGTCTTAAATTTGCAATAAGTTAAATAGACAGGTTGATTCTTCTTGTTCAAAAGGTTAGTTTAGCATTGGAGATTCTAATACGAAGTACAGTATTTAATGACTGTGGATTTATTAATTCTCATCCATATTAATTTCCTGCGATTTTAGAGTAGGATGTTTTGAGCATGACTTTATCGCCATCTATTTTCCCATAGATTTCTCTAGGGGAAGCGCTGATCAGTGCCAGAGCCCAGCTGACGGAACTTGATCTGAGTGACAATGCTTTTGGACCAGATGGGGTGCGCGGAGTCGAGGCGCTGATCAAAAGTTCCACATGTTTTACACTGCAAGAACTAAAATTAAATAACTGTGGTATGGGCATTGGTGGCGGAAAGGTAACTAAATATAGGAAACTCTTAAAATGTTTTCCCTATTGCAGTAGGACATAGGCGGTGGGTTATGTTCCATACATCATAGGAAAAGACCTCATTCCTTTTACTCCCTATAATGCTGGTCCTCAGTTCTTTATCCGGTGCTTTACATAGGGAGTGTGCACAGGAGCCTTTACTTGCTCTGTTTATCTTATGTTTCATGAAGCTTTTTGAATAGAAAGTGAAGGGGACTGCTGTTCAAGTGGACCTTTTGGCAGCCTAATCTGAGGAGGAGTCGGTCACCACTGCACAGCCCTGCAGTATTCCCTGTCCTGTACAGCACTTTACCACATTGGTCCAGCCTTCTTGGGGGACACAATGGTGCTGTCCAATAAGGACTGACTTTTGCTCACTTACTTATTCACCCCCTAATTGGTGAAGTTTTTTGCCGTCTTTCTACCCTTGCCACCAGCTAAGCAAGAAACAGAAAGCAAGTAGAGCTTTTTTAGTTTTTCTGGCCCATTTAGAGTGCAACAGAGTAGTATATATTTAGCCATTTCCTCCAGACAGTTGGACATGTGTGATTTTCTGGGGACAATGTCCAAGACGAGGGGTGTTGGGCGCCTAACATTATTGGTCCACAATTATGTCTGTACCAGGTGCTAGACTAAATTACCTCTTGCATCATCTGTGCTAGCTGTGCTCAATCACAGCCTCAAGCGGTGATTGGACCATGGGGATCTGAGTACAGCTGGGTCCCTAAATCAGTCGATCATGAGGTAATGGTGGGCGTTTCAAGTGAAAAGAAAAGATGAGGACTATGTCCAAAACATCTTGGCAGCCCCACTGGAATCTGACGAGCACCTCCCTGCAACTGATTTTCACAACTGTTTTCCCAGGATAATGTTTTTAGGTCTCAACTTTTAGGGCTTACAAGACCAAGGTCTACCCTCATGCTTCCTGTTTACAAAGCGGTTCCATCACCTTTTTTGATCCACACCAGCTTTTTAAAGTGTTCGTATGGGGCAAAATTGTAATTCATCCTTGTAATAGACTGCAAAAGGATGTAACTTTACTTGATTGATCTTTCAATTAAAGGACTGAGCTTCGTCCTGGAAGACAGTAGTCTTAACTGATGACAGCCTCATTCTCCTTAATATCTTTATCTTTTACGATGGTTTTAGACGCTATTTGCTGTAGAGCTATAAAGAATGTGTTTTCAATGTAAATAGATGTTTACAGAAAGTGTCAGTGAAATCTTTAGCAGTTTTTGTAAATGTTGCAAAACTGCACCTGTGAAGTGACACCCACTGTTTCTATGTAACACTTTCTGTCATATCTTGCAAAGCTATCAGCTTTTCCTTGATCTGATCTGTTCCTGGACAGTTGTTGCATTCTTTTAAATGGCATTCTGGAGGTGCAGACGTACACATTATTTTTTGCTATCCATACATTAAAATCGCTGAGATTTGCTATCCTAATCATCTCTTAACTTTGCTCTATTTATCATTAATTTAACATTCTGATGAGTGATACACACTCAAACAGAATATGTAGCACATCCACCTCACCAAGTCATTAGATAAATTATAGACACAGATATGAACCTTTTTTAATGTGGCATATAACAAAATTACTATATTATTATAATGTTTGTTTGAAAATAATTTTTTAAATTTGAGGCTGTGACCTTGAAATGTTAACTTCCTCAAAGATAGTCAAATAGTGGTAAATTAAATTCAAGCCTGTTAAACTGAACAAAATGTTTTCTTTTATAAATATTGAAATACCTTAGTCCTGGCCTGCTAAAATTGGGTTTTTGCATACCGCAAGTGCCAATATTTGCATATTTTTTTTTTTAATTTTTAGACCCTTGTAAATGAAAAACCTAGATGAGAAAAAAATTTAATTTAAGATTTCTAGTCCGCTTTGATGGCCAATTAAGAATGTTGAGTTAAATAAAATATAGAAAGTAATTGAAAATTGGATCAGTTGATATGGAATGAACCAGGTACTATATTAAAACAGAAGAATAATGCTAGAGGACCTGGTGATAAGTCTGTTTTTAAGTCTGATGGATAATTTCTGTACTTGAATAGCATCTGATATAATGTTAATTTTTTACCTGCATCTGGACAGCTGCAAATCAGCTTTATAAAGCTGCAGCTTGTTCACCAAGTTTTGAGGTGGAATTTGTCACTAACAAGGGTATTGGCTAAAGGTCCTGTATAACAGGATTTCTGCTGTTTCTATTTAGTTCTCAATATTCCACCCTCCCTTTGATTTACTTTAGGATCTCGTCATGGTTCCTATGATGCCTAGTGTTATGGGAAAGAAAAAGGGCATTTATGTACTATATAGTTAATCCATTGCTTATTCTTTTATGTATAGCTTCCTGTCTTGTTAGCGGAAGCTCTACTCTTTTTTGTGTTATTTAGGTTCTTCGTTTGGTTTACTCAATTTTTATACTGTTATGGTTGGCTGTTACTTATTCTGTTGTACTTATTACTTTTTAAACGAATATTCAAAATCCATTTAGCTATTGAAGCTTGGATATATCTAGACTATATCTAGACTAGAGGTGGCAGAATATCCTTGTCTTTACTGTTTTTTTTTTGGTTTTTTTTCAGTTTTTTTCTTGATTCACCTCCTAGTGAACTAATCCTCATGGCCCTTGTGTAACTGCAAACTTAAAAAATACAAATTAATCTCTATTGAATTGCAACTGGTTAATTTTTGGATTTCTGTATGAGTCTGTCTGTGTGTGTGTGTCTATATTAGGGAATTTAGACTGTAAGCTCCAATGGGGCAGGGACAGATGTGAATGAGTTCTCTGTACAGCGCTGCGGAATCAGTGGCGCTATATAAATAGATGATGATGATGATGATGATTTAAGCGTTCTGAAATTTAAATTGTAGTCGCAGTACCCAGATCTCGGTGGATGTGTTGGTTTTCGTTCACTGATGTTAGCTTAATTTATTTCCAATGAAAGAGTCTTCTGTTTGGATAAATTATATATGCATATAAGTAGTGGTTTACTTTATTTGCACTTCAGTAAGCATTATATTCTTGTTGAACTGCACTGATATTACATTTTCTGTGCTTTTTCAGATTCTGGCAGCGGCTCTGACCGAGTGCCACAAAAAATCCAGTTCACTTGGTAAGCCTCTGGCTCTCAAAGTGTTTGTGGCTGGAAGAAATCGTTTAGAGAATGATGGGGCTACAGCTTTGGCAGAGGCATTTCGGGTATGTACGTTTGTATTACGTAATAAGACAGCAGTTTCTCAGTAGAATAGATATTCTGTAGTGTTACATCAATGTATTAATTGTATTTATATTCCTAGTTAATTGGCACATTGGAGGAAGTGCACATGCCTCAGAATGGTATTAATTATCCTGGAATTGCTGCATTGGCAGAAGCTTTTAAAGTCAACCCCTTGCTAAGGACCATCAACCTTAATGATAATACATTCACAGATAAAGGAGGAATTGCTATGGCTGAGGTAATGGTCTTTCTTGTCCTTGTCATATATATAACCTGCTTATGTGTCACTTCTGGTATTCTGTACTTTAACATTCCCTTTTGTCAGTGTGGGTTATTTTTTTGGGGTGGAGGGGGGCTGTTTTTTGTTTTTACATTGTGCATTATTGTGCACAATTATTATTTTACATTGTGCATTATATAAATATGTTTTCCTCCCAACAGGCACTGAAGACCCTAAGACAAGTGGAACATATCAATTTTGGGGACTGTTTGGTGCGTTCCAAGGGAGCATTTGCCATTGCTGGGGCCCTGAAAGAGGGTTTGCATAAACTAAAGGTATGTAACATGCTTCCTACGTATTTGTTTTTTTTATTTTTATCCAGAAGGGTTGTGTATGTATATTTACTTAGCGTATCACATACTCCTGTATTCTTTCCTTGTAGTTGTGGAAGAAAAATTAGTAGTTATTAGTAGTCAGCCACACAGGTGAGCTACTTAAATGTAGTAGAACCTATAGGATCTACTAAGGATTTAGGTTTTGTGCCATCCGATATTCCACATGTATGGAATACCAATTATGTTCTACTAATCATTAAATATCTTCACAGTCTTACCATCCTTTGCTTGTTATACTTGATGCATGTTATAATTCTGTTGCCTTTGTTCTTCATGGTAGGAACTTAACCTCTCCTTCTGTGAGATTAAGTGTGATGCAGCTCTTGCATTGGCAGAATCTGTGGAAGACAAATCTGAGCTGGAAAAATTGGATTTAAATGGTGAGCTTGTAGGCTACAGTGATTGTACATGAGATATTGGACCAGGCTACAAAATGTAAAGTGATGATTTTTATTGTATTTTCATGATTTTAGCAATATTTGTCTGTATGTTTTGTGTTGTAGGAAACAATCTTGGTGAAGAAGGTTGCGAGCACATTCAGGAAATTTTGGATGGCTTCAGCATGGCCTCAGTTCTGGGATCGCTTAGGTAAAGAAAATATCTTATATCATTGTTAATTTTTGTGCCATTATTCTAGAAAGCAAATTGCTGTCTTGAAACTGTTGATTATCCATAGTCTATTCATTGCATTTCACTACAACTATGGGTGACTTGTTGTGAGCTCATTTTTTTTCTGCTGGGAAAATGTGTGATTCAGTGTGAGTCGGAGCTCCCGACTGCAGCTAAAGGTAGTTGTGTCTGAGCCGGGAGAGCTGCAAAAATTAGACTGCCTCTTTAAAATGTGTGATTTCTAGAACTCATTTCTTAAAGCAGTCCTAGGGAAAATGCTTTACGATTTTGAACAGTAACGCTATAATATTCAGTGTTCTCCCTAGCACCTATTTCCCGGGTGCTCCACCCGGCTGTTTGTACTTGCCACCTGGCTCTTGGAGCCCAACAGAGCCCTGTTGTAATGGAATAAACCATTGTTTCTCCTATTAGAACAGGCACTATGTGAGCACTACAGCCAACAGTGTGTGTTTGACCACTGACCACCAGTCCTGTCATGTGTGGGCAATAACCTCCAACCTTCATTATTATTGCAAAGTATAACTGTCCCCACCCGGCTGCTTCTTGATACCACATGGCTGGCAAAATTTTCTGGGAAGAACACTGATGTTTATGCTATTGAGCTGAGTTTTTGAAGGTTAGCAAACGCTAAACTGGCTGAAAACTCCTTTTGTTATACCAATTGGCTCCAAAATAAATGTGATTTTTAGTGTAGTCTTTTGACTACACTAATGGGCACCAGTATACTCTGAAGTAATCTGCTCACCCAGTTTGTGCATCGTTCAGTAGGATATTCTCCAGTATGGCCACCAATTATCACTTGTCCTGTTTGTGGCCATTTTTTGGCTCTGTTTAGTGTGAACTTTTATCACTGCAGCTTTGAATGAAGAGGCTTAAAATTGATATGCTAGTATTGGTTTGTTTGTTCAAAGAACTTACTACAAGTGCTGTTTCAGAATATGACTTGGGGTAATTTTCTCACAATTTATGTAAAATTCTTAAAAGGACACTGTTATACTATTGGTTTGCACATTGGTACAGTGGTTAGCATTGCTATCTTAGCGTTGGGTTCATTTCCGACCAAAGCTCTATCTGTGTGGCGTTTGTATGTTCCCCCGTGTTTGGTTGGGTTTCTCCGTGTGGTCTAGTTTCCTCCTACACACCAGAGGCTTACTGGTAGTTTAATTGGTTGCTGATGAAATTAGCCCTTGTTTGTGTGTCCATGTGGTAGGAACTGATGTGCATGATTAAATAAATGTAAAGCACTGTGTAATATATAGGTGCTATATAAATAACTGTTCATATATAAATATTTGTCTTACATACCTGTTACTGCATGTTACTTGATGTGATTTTTGTCATATAAATTTATTATGTATTTTATTTGGATATTGCTGGCAGAGAGAGAGCAACTGCCAGTAAGAGGTTGGAAAAAATGTAATAAAAAGGTCTCCACTTCCACAAGCTTTACTTTTATTTATAAAACTACATTGGATTGTTTCAGCGTCCATATGAGGCTTCCCTTCACTCTAATGTTGAAGACCTCTTGCTACTGACTGACTGCTGACAATGGTTATTTATCTGTCATCTGTGGGTGACATTGGAGAACATGGAGGTATATAGGTAGCTGGAGCATTGGGCACTGGTAAAACTGAAGCTTCTCTCCCTCTATACCCCATTGGCTGTTTCTTGAACCTCCGTCTTGTTTAGTCCCTCCTGGAGATGAACAGTTTTCTTTGGCTGCACTTATTTTTTTATTTTTTTTTAGTGTCCCTCAGCTGAGGATACCTGAAGTGGGCTGCAGAGGTGCCGCATTTATTCCTCTTCAGTGCTGATGCAAATCTTGTTTTCTATGCGTGTGTGTGAGGCACTCTCAGATTCAACAGCGTAGAACCTCTCCAAATGATATAAACCAATAGGAGGAACTCTCACCCGATGGTAAAACACTGTGCTGCTTAGGGCGTTCTCATCCCATTTTTGTTCCACACAGCCCGATATCATGTAAGTAAATAAGATGTTACCTTCAATAGGAGTCAAGAGAACCAGCATTTTACTTCAGAAGTTCAGTTCACATATGTGAATACAGCTTGGTAGAGACTTCGGATCCATTTTTTGCAAGGAGTGTTGCATGTATAGCCTCCATAATCCTCCAGTGGCTGTGTGGGATCTCAATCTGGTGCTAACAGCACACCTTTTAAATCAGTTGCTTTGCTAGATTTGAAATTCCTTACCTGGAATATAGTATTTCTGTTGGCTATCTCTTCTGGCTGAAGAATTTGAGCTTAGGGCTTTGTCCTGTAGAAATCTCAATTTCTCATAATTCACAAGGACAGAGCAGTGCTTGGGACCAAGCCTTTCTTTCAGGCCAAGTACCACCTGAATAATGAATTAAGTCTCCAGAGAAAGAGGGCTCACTTCGATTTCTGGATGTGGTTAGGTCCTTGAGAGTCTATGTGGACAGAACCAAGGATTTGTATATGACTGATGACCTGTAGATCCTCTACGACATACATACGAGAGGATGCCTAGCTTCTACGCAAATCATTGCCAGGTGAATTACTTCAATAATTAGTAAGGTTTACATCAGGGAAGGACAGCCCTACCCTGAATATGTGACAGCGCTATCACTAGACCAGTGGGTGCCAATTGGGCAGCGAGGCATGGAGCCGCTCTTGAAAAGCTGTCCTGGGGCGGGCACCTGTTGTTGGGTGCACACCTTCACAAACTTCTACAGATTCAATACTTTTGCAGTTTTGGACATAAGTTTCTGCATTTCGTGACATTTGAGCATACCATTCCTTAGAAACAGCTTTTCGAAAATGTCCAGCGTTTTGTCACTGGACTGCCTACGGGAGCCACCTTTACAGTGTTTGTTCTTTGTTATTCTTTTGTTTCTGAGATTACTAAGCCTACTTGGACAAGATCCCTGGCTCAATCATTCCTCTATATCCTCAGTTAAGCCAACTGGGATTGATTCTCTCCCTAATTCAGTTCTGGGCAGACCCTGCTACTGTGACACAAATTGAGCCATCTTGGACTAAAGAGTTCTAAAAATCCGTTATCGGATTGAATGCGGATGTCTACCTCGCTGGGGAAGTTGCTGGAATCTTCCTCAGCTCAAACACCTAGTAAACTCCAGATTACACTCCAGGTTAGTTTTGGTGAGGATTCTTACTCGGAACTCTCCTCATAAGAAGAAGGTGAACTGCTGGGTAATTCAGATTTTGGAGATCCACAGGCGCTCTTGGTGGATGCCATGACGGTTCATCGGAACTATTGGCTAATTTACCGGTTTCCAACGCCAGCCATGTTACCATGGGGACCATGGGGATTAAAAAAGGCAGAAAGAGTGCACCGGTGATCCTGGTTGCTCCAGGTTGGACAAAAGATCATGGTATACTGATAGTCTAAGAATGGCTGCAGGTCTAATGTGGAGACTTCCACTAAGGCCCAATCTCTTGGCCCCAGATCGAATCAGGGCCCATTTTGCACCATGACTTAATTTGTCTGGTTTTATTATGGTGACTGTTTGATACATGATACTGGGAGCAAAAGGTCTTTTGGTTATTCAGACCTATGCTTAGGGCCAGAAAACAGTCATCTACGAAGAAATGCCATTGAGTATTGTGGACATTGTATATTTCTTGTTGTGAAAGAAAAGGCTTTACTTCAACCTTCAGGTTATTGCGTCTTTTGCCTTTGCTATAGGATGGTTTGTCTGGACAGTTGCCTAAGGTCCAGGTTTCAGCACTGTCCATCTTCTCCCAGAAGTTCAGACATTTTTTTCAAGGGGTACTCCTTGTACAACCACTGTGTATTCCTCCAACGGCGTCTTGGACTCTGAATTTGTTGTTACTTATTTTGCAACTCCCACCATTTGAGTCTTTGGACAAGGTCAGTGTTAAGTTTAACACTTTAAGGTCTAACCTCAACCATGACATTGTTGTCCCTTCTCTGAAACAGTCTATATTTGCAGTGCATCATGATTTGCTTCACTTTCTACACATGATCAGATCACTGAAGATCTATTTGAATAGGAGTACAGATCTGGTCCTTTATGATGCACAGAAGAGAGGTTGCCATCAACAAAACAAACCTTTACCAGGTGGATTAGAACACACACCTACTCAGGAAAACCAGTTCCTGAAAATGTCTCTGCTCACTCTACTGGATCAGGAAGTATATCCTGGGCTGTGCAGCATGGAGTCTCGGCTGAGCAGCTATGTCTGTTAGCCACCTGGGGGTAAATGTATGAAGCTGAGAGTTTTCCGGCGGCTTTGAAAAACCAATCGGATTCTAGCTATCATTTATTTAGTACATTCTACAAAATTATAGCTAGAATCAGATTGGTTGCTATAGGCAACATCTCCACTTTTCAAACCCGCAGGAAAAATCTCAGCTTCATACATTTACCCCCTGGTCCTCAGTTCATACTTTTACCAAACTGTACAGTTTTCACATTTTTGCGTGCAAGGATGCTAGCGTACTCTTTCTAAGGGGCAGCTTTGGATGTCCCCATGGTGAGTAGTATCCCCCAATAGGAACAAACAGAAAGTAGGATTTTTGTACATACTTTAAATTAATTTCTCTGATTTCATTTCGGGACACTGCATGCCCGTCCTTTATGTTGTGATTTGTACTGTTTATGTGTATCGAGTATAAGTGTTCCAAAAGTGTAATTGTTATCCTTGCATAATCCTTTCATCCTACCCTATGGTACTTTCTTCTTTAAATAACTGAGGTTCCTGTTGGGGAGGGGATATAGAATGGCAGGAACTTCTATAATCCAAGATAGCAGTGACCCCCAATGGAATCTGAGAAATGGATTTAACATATGTACAAGAATTGTGGGGTTTTGTTTTGTTTTTTTGCTGTACTATGAGGAACAATGCCTAATATACCTGTATACAACTTCTAATATCCATGTGTGTTTTAATTTTAGGAATATCGGTAAATTTGTACTCCAGAAGTTGAAAACTGCTTATTTATATTTTCTGTCTTTAGTGATGATGAAGGTGATGAGAATGAAGATGATGATGAGGATGATGAAGATGATGACGAAGAAGATGATGAGGACGACGATGATGATGATGAGGAGGAAGAGGAGGAGGATGATGGTGACGAAGAGGAGGGAGAAGAGGATGCTGAGGAAATTGAACAAAACGAGAAGTCTAAGAAAATTCCTCAACATGTAATTATACATATGACTGCACCACAATTAAACAGTGATTAAAGTGTGTTTTTAATATCTGAAAATGTAGCTATTTTTAATTTGATCTTCACCCACATTGATTTTTTTTCTTTCTATTTTTTACATATAAAAGCATACAGAAAATCCCAATACACAAACATGTACAATTGTAGTTCAAAATATCTGAAAATAGACAATTGTAAGCAGTGAACATACTTGATTAATGAGACTTAACTGTAGTACATTGGCATTACTGTTCTACCAGAGTTCAGATAAAAAGTAATTAGTGAGGGAAGATTAGTCTAGGGGGAGGATAACAGGTGTGAACATTGGGGATGCCACTAGTAGTCTGAAGATAATAATAAATCGAAAAGGGAAAGTATCGATAATTAACATTTACTCAAAGTTGAACTGGCCAGAACCTTCATTTACAGGAAAAGGTTTGAGAGACATCGAGTGGATTATCACATGAGGTAGATCTGTGGTGTAAACGAAGAACACCATGTCTGGGTATTTTTATGGAAAGCTATTTATTTATTTAAATATTCTGTGATTTTCTCAGTAGCAGCCAGATGACAGGTTTTGCGAGTAAGTAGGTTCAAAAATAGTCATTATATTTCTAGAAACTGGCCACTTTGTACTTGGCTGTGTTCAATATATGGGAGGTCAGTTTACTGGTAATTTATTCGTTTGTTGAATTCCATCTTTTGGCAGGCAGTATAAGTAGGACCACAGGTCTTTGGAGAACCGTATATGCAATCTGATTGGCAGCAGATACCACCTATAATATACTGTACCATGTATGGATTTTCTGTTTAAGAGTGTAGATTGGCTATTTAGAAATTCCTTCTGTAGTTGTAAACAAAGACTCCTCATCTGGTGGTCTATTCAAGTTGGCCTCCCAGCTAATTTCATGTTTAGGAATAACTGGTTGTTTAACCTTGCATAATATGTTGTAGAGAGTAGATATTATTCCATTAACAAACGATAAAGGATCGACTTATTGGTTTCGGATGTCTAGTAAATAAATTCTTAGGGAATTTATAAAATGTGTTATTTGAAAACAATATTAAGGGACTTTGAGAACTCAAAATTGTTAACAAGAAAGGCGCATGCCCTCCCCATCCTAGATGTCCATTGCCATTCTAATACCTTTCTTTTGCTGTGTATACAGGTGAGGGGAGATAGATATGTAGAGAATTTAAGTGAGATCTGCAGAAGTCTTAAATTTGAGAGTGGGACATGGCTGGTTTATTCTCATAGGGCTTACCTAGTATGGAAACTGTGGAGGATACTCCACAGAGAGCAGCTTATAACTCAACCTCAAGGCAGTAGATGTTGATAGATAAACATTTGTTTGGCCCCCACATCCTCTCTCTTGCTAAATCCTGCCGCTTCCAGCTGCGCAACATCGCTCGCATCCGGCCCTTCCTCTCCCAAGATGCCACCAAATGCCTTATCCACTCTCTGATCATCTCCCGCCTGGACTACTGCAACCTCCTCCTCACTGGCCTCCCCCACTCTCATCTCGATCCCCTTCGATCCGTCCTTAACGCTGCAGCTAGGCTTATTTTCCTCTCTCGCCGCTCCTCTTTTGTCTCCCCCCTCTACCTAGCCCTTCACTGGCTCCCATTCCCCTTCAGAATCCTCTTTAAGCTCCTCACACTCACCTACAAGGCCCTCGCCAACTCCACTGCGCCCTACATCTCCACCCTCCTCTCTATTTATGCTCCATCCCGCCCTCTCCGTTCTGCCTCTGACCGTCGCCTCTCTTCCCCCCTTATAACCTCCTCCCACGCGCGTATCCAAAACTTCGCCCGCGCTGCCCCCCTCCACTGGAACAAGCTCCCTCCCTCCATCAGAACTTCCCCTAATCTGTCCAGCTTCAAACGGGCCCTAAAAACCCACCTTTTTCTTAAAGCCTTTCTATCTCCCACTTAACTTCCTACCTTATCTTCTGCCTCTGTCCCCCTACTCTCCCTCTCTCCCCTGCGTCTCTCTCTGTCTGTCCACCCCTCCCCTTAGATTGTACGCTCCTCTGAGCAGGGCCATCTCTCCTCCTGTTTCCACCACTTCTAACTCTGCTCTCCAGCTACTTAGCCCTCCTCCTCGAGGGTCTTCCACCCCACGTCCACTCTCGCTCCCTCCTCCCCCTGTGGGTCTCCCTGTCTTTCGCGCCCTCCTTCTTGGGCCCCGTCGTTTGCGGATCCTCCCTCCCCCTTCCCCGCCCTCTCTAGCTGTGCATTGAGCGTACTGAGTTGCTGTGTTTACTGTACTGTGCTGTCTCCCATTGTATTGTGATTTTGTTTGTCTCTGTACGGCGCTGCGGATGCCTTGTGGCGCCTTATAAATAAATATTAATAATAATAATAATTTGTGTAACTCGTGTTACAAATCTGTTTGTGTACAAAGATATAGATCTCTGGAATACTTAAGAATTAAGATATCTTGATAAGGAGTCATATCCTTGTCTCAACCTGCATTCGCCTATTTTAAATTGTTTAGAAGTGCTTCTCATAGCGACTTTAGGAAGAAACCATATTTGCCCATATCTGTGTATAATTTTTTCTTTTTGGTTTTTGAACATTCGAGATA
This sequence comes from Mixophyes fleayi, assembly GCF_038048845.1. Lineage (NCBI taxonomy): Eukaryota > Metazoa > Chordata > Amphibia > Anura > Limnodynastidae > Mixophyes > Mixophyes fleayi. The sequence continues at coordinate 100,303,273 of NC_134409.1, forward strand.
CTGGATGTATGTATGTTTTTGTACTTCTATACATTTTTTTTTTTTTATTATTCATTTATTGGTGGTGTTTTGTTTTAAATATTGTGGTGTTTTCACAGATAGTTCTTAGAAGTAAGTCCTTAGACCAGTGGTTCCTAAACTTTCTCAGTTCGAGGCACCCTTATTATCTCCATAATTTTTTTTCAAGGCATCCCTAAACCAAAATAATTGCTAATAATAATCCTGTCTTTTAAGTAATTGGATCAATGTAACTTAATAAGTATTTAGGCCCCTTTACCAGTTTCCCGTTTATTACATTGTGCCTTTATCAAACTGCCCCTTTCATTCCACTGCTGCCCCTCCGTTCCTTTGCTTACCGTTTACTTGGCCTTCTTTCTTATGTTTTTTTGTTGTTGTTCTGTCTTCATTTCTTTAAGTTCAGGCTCCTATCTGCGCCGCTACTCACTGAAAATGTCGGACGTGATGATGTCACGCCCGACAGTCAGTGCGATGGGAGCAGGAAGGATGGTGGGTGCCACCGCACCCGTACTAGTAAGGTTTTTTTGTTTGTTTTTTGGCCGGCAGGTGGACAAGTGAGGGATGACAGACGGAGGGCAGCGCCTCTCAGGCGCTGCTTCACCCCAGAGAGCCAGGGTGCACAGTTTGGGAGCCACTGCCATAGACTGTTTCAATTACAGGGTTTTAAGCAACAGTCAGGTTATTCTAGGTTAGCAGAAATGTTTTATGTAAGTTGCAACTTACAGACTTAACAACATTTGTCTCCTTTAAGGAATCCACACCAGTTTCAACTCCTCTTCCCCCTGTTGATGCATCCGCTTTCCTCAGCTTTCCTTCACCAGAAAAGCTCTTGCGGATGGGCCCCAGACGTTCAGCAATTGTAGCTCAGGTAATCAATTTTATATGCTGCTTATTTCACACTGCTTTGGGTAAAGAACAAGAGATTTACTTTCAGATATTCATACCCTTTGCTCTTGCTCTCCATGCCCCCCACAGGATTTGATCTCCCATATACTAATGGCTGCAAAATCTCTCAATGCTAAAAAGAAAAAATGGAAACCTTTAGCTTCTCCATCTATTCCAGTTCCTAAACATTTTGTCTGGCATATTACATACATGGGAAATATTACATACTATCTACAAGATAACTTAAATGTGATGCTATTTGGGCTTGCTGGTATTTTAGAGGAACACAAAACTGGACAATCTACTCAAAGGCATTAAGCTCCCCTCCTTCCTCCCTGAACCACAAAGTCAAAATCTCATTCAGCATACTTGTGGCAGCTTCTGGGTCCCTCATTTGATTGACTGGACTGAGAGACTTCATGCTGTAAGGTATATCTGTGTCATTCTAGAAAAACACACACACACTCACACTCACATCCACACTCTGTGTGTTTATACTGGATATATACTTTCTATTCCTATCCACTCCTCATTTCATGTTCCCCTGATTTCCTCTTCCCTCCCCCCCCTGCTCCCCATTTATTCCTCATACCCCCTTCCTTCCCTCCCTCCTTTTTTTTTTTTTTTTAATAGTACGTTTTATTAATAACATCATATGTTGAAGAGGAAAATATGTTACAAAAGTTCATGAGAGGTACAATAGTAGCGACATAGCATACATACTTATAAATACGAGGTATATAATACTCTCACATTGCTTTTAAAATAAGTAGTTAACTATATTTCTCTTTCATCCAGTCTGGGGGACACTGCTTACCATGGGTTGTGGAGGGAGCTTGGGGAGTTGGCACCTAACTAGTTAACTTTTAGTACTGCCGACAGACCCCTCCCCTCTACAATCCCCCTGCCCCCTCTTGTTCAGTTTTTTTTAGGTGCCCGCGGAGTTGGACAGTGTTTTTTAGTGCTTAGTGTAAATTTATTCTTTTATTTCATTCTTTTCGTTTTTTATTCCTTTTTTTACAGGTGGCAGTGCTGGAGTGTGTTCTACTATAGAGAACACACTCACAGCAGAACAGAGGCAGGCACACCCCTGTCAGTTGGGAGTCAGCGACTCTCACTGACAGGGACAGCAAGAACGGGTATCTGAATTGGGAGTAACAAGCGGTCTCGCAGGATAACCAGATAACCGGCGCTGCCACTGCAGGCATAGAGCGCCGGTTATCGGATATTTCATGGGGTGGCCATCTTGGTTTTCGGAAGGGCACAGAGGCGCTGCAGGCAAAAGGGGGCTATACCTGGATCCCCCTCATGCATAGGAGGGGGCATCGGGTATCTTCCGCTGCGGAGACCTCCCATGGAGGTCTCCACTACTCTGCCACAGAATTCTTTTTATTTTTTTCTATTTGGCCACAGAGTCGCTGCAGAAGCAGCATTACTGAAGGGGGGGGGGGGTTAATCCATAGAGCTCCCTCCCCCCCCCTTCCAGAGAGAGAGATGGTCTGTCCCAGTCTTCTGGCACCAAGGAGAAGCCCGGGAAGAGAGAACAGAGCTGAGGGAGCAGGCACCAGGAACTGCTGTTGGGCTTCTCCCCTGTTTGGCCTATGGGCTGAGTATCTGATTTACTTAAACACATTTTCTGATATTGCTGTGTACAAGTGGGCTAGTAGATTTATATTATAGTTCTCCTACCTGCTTATGTATTATTTTGTGTTTTAAAATATTACAAGTACAACTTTTATATTTAGATCAGTTGATTCTTGTAGTTTACTCTTTTCTCTCCACACATTTATATCTCTCTCTCTAGTCTGTGTGTTTGGTGTGCCTTCCTTTATTAGAAATGTCAGATAAGGGAAAGGGCCCTATGGCAAAATATTTCACATGTTGAAAATGTCATGTAAAATTACCTTGTGGGCAGAAGGACCCGTCGGCGCTCTGCTCTGTTTGAAGTGGGGGTCCCCCCTGCGCAAACCCAACAGGTTTCAGCCCCTCCATCGGAGGAGCCGACCTGGGTGGCCTTCCTGACGCAGTCGGTTTCCTCTTTAGCACAGATGGTTTTTCAATCCAATCAATTGTGGTCTAGTGTGGCAACGTCGGTGGCTAATAATCCAAGTACACCGTTGGGCCTCCCTGCTTCCTCTGGTTCTAGCGGAACGTCTTTACCAGGACCTTCCTCATTACAGACGGACCAAGCCACTGTCCCTACAGACCCGCCATGGTCCGCAGCATTTATAAAGGGTTTGGATAAACTGAACCAGTTGCTTGAATCCCCAAACATTCCGCCATGCTAGAAGAAAGCGGCCCAGATCTGATAATACCCTTATGGTCCTGTCAGATTCTGAGGAGTTTTCAGAGGAAGAGGGGGAAGTTAATTTCTGATCCTGACCAGGTTCTTCCTTTGGGACAGGAAGAAAGCTCTAAAAGCCAATTTATTAACGATTTGGTTTTAGCAGTTAGACAAGCGTTGGACCTCCCAGAACCGCAGGATCCTACTCCTAGAGACAGAAATCTTTTTAAGAAGGCCAAAAGAAAGGCTATCCGTTTTCCCCCTTCCGTAGAACTTAAGGATATTGCAGAAGGAGCCTGGAAACAGCCTGATAAAAGATTCACTGTTCCCAAAAGGTTCTCTTCCCTGTACCCATTGCAGGAAGAGGATGTGGTTCGCTGGGAGAGTATTCCCAAAGTGGATATTCCAATAGCCCGATTGGCCAAACACACTTTACTCCCAGCCCCAGGTTCTGCATCTCTGCAGGATGTTAATGACCGCAGAGTGGAATCCGGGCTGAAATATATATTTGCGGCTGCGGGTTCTTCCTTTAGGCCCACATTTGCTTCATCTTGGGTTGCTAGAGCCATGGAAGCATGGGCAGACCAGCTGGCAGAGGCATTACAGGACTCTGATTTACTTTCCCTGGCTTTGCATTTGAAGGAGGCATCGGGGTACCTTTATGAGGCGGCCCAGAACACAGCGGCTGTATCCTCTTCTATTCAGGCTGCCTCTATCTCAGCAAGAAGAACGTTATGGCTGAAATCCTGGGAAGAAACCATTCCTTTTTCAGCAGCAGGTTTGTTCGGCCCGGAATTGGATACCCTGATCTCCCAGGCGACTAGAGGCAAAAGCACTTCCTTGCCAGTATTCCCTAGCAAGAGCCGGAACCCTCGGGTCAGCTTTTTTCGTCAGCCCTTTCGGGGAACATCCTTACCTAGAGGACAGTCCTTTAGAGGCAGACAGCCCAATTCTCGAGGCTCCTCTGCCAGGGGGAGATCCTCGTTTGCAGCTAGGCGCCAGGCCTCCAAGACCCAGGAGAAGCCTGCGTCCTGATGACCACTCTGTTCCGGAGGGGGCGCCAGTGGGGGGACGTCTGTCTTTGTTTCAGGAACAGTGGGCAGCGTCCTCCCAAGATCCTTGGATCCGGGGTATCATATCAGAGGGGTACAGGATAGACTTGCTGGGACCAGCCCCACATCGTTTCTTCCTAACTCCGCTACCCCGAGATCCATCAAGAAGGCAGGCGATACAGGATTGTGTCACCTCTCTTCTTTCTCAAAGAGTTATCTGCAGGCTCCCAGATTTCCAGAAGGGACAGGGGTTTTATTCAAACCTGTTTCTGGTCAAGAAGCCGGACGGCTCCTTTCGTCACATCCTAAACCTAAAGGGCCTCAATGTGCACTTACGGGTGGACACATTTCGGATGGAATCCCTAAGGTCGGTAATAAACGCCTTAGAGAAGGATCAGTTTATGGCGTCCATAGACATAAAAGATGCATACCTTCACATTTCCATTTGGATCCACCATCAGTCCCTCCTAAGATTCTCGGTGGGATCCTTCCACTATCAGTTTCGGGCCCTCCACTTCGGCCTCTCAATAGCGCCGAGGGTTTTCACGAAGATCATGTCAGTAATGGCAGCATGTCTTCACCTTCAGGGAGTTCAGGTCGTGCCTTATTTGGACGACCTGCTCATCAAATCCTCCACAGAAAATGGCTTACGTCATCACTTATCCCTCACCTTAGCGGTTCTCGAGGGCCATGGATGGCTAATAAATTTAAAGAAATCCCAGTTGGTTCCGTGTCAACGCATGGTTTTCCTAGGGCTCATTATGGATACCAGCCAGCAGAGGGTATTCCTTCCTATCGAGAAGGTCAGTTCTATTCAGAACATAACAACTCAGGTCTTGTCTTCTCCCAGCCCCTCAATGCACTTGTGCATGCGGCTGTTGGGAAAGATGGTGGCCTCCTTCGAGACCATCCCCTTTGGTCGAGATCATTCTCAATGTTTTCAGTGGGATCTGTTGACGAAATGGTCAGGATCCCACCTACGCTTAGATCTCCAAAGGATCTCTCTATCCCCGAGGACGAGAGAATCACTACAGTGGTGGCTGATTCAGGATCACATGACAATGGGCAGGTCCTTCGCTCCATGGTCATGGATCATAGCTACGACGGACGCCAGCCTGAAAGGTTGGGGGTGGTAATCCTGCACCTCCTGCTCCAGGGGTTTTGGTCGGTTCAGGAATCAGCCCTGTCAATAAACATGCTAGAGTTGAAGGCTATTCTTTTGGCCCTCCGGGGGGCCCAGTCCCTCCTCCATGGCCATCCTGTCAGAGTTCAGTCCGACAATGCCACGGCCGTGGCATATGTCAACAGGCAGGGAGGAACCAGGAGTGCAGCTGCAATGAAAATGGCAGCTCAAATTCTGGTTTGGGCAGAACAGCATGTTCCAGCAATATCGGCAGTATGCATTCCAGGAATAAGAAATTGGGAGGCCGACTGCGTAAGTCGAAACCAGATGATGCCGGGGGAGTGGTCACTCCATCCGGAAGTTTTCCAGTCTCTGGTTCAGAGGTGGGGTCTCCCGGACATAGATCTCATGGCCTCCAGACACAACAGAAAGGTTCAGAGGTTTTGCGCAAGGGCAAGAGATCCCTTAGCGGTGGCAGTGGATGTTATGACAATGCCATGGGAGTTCAGGTTGGGATACCTGTTTCCTCCGATCCCCATGCTTCCTCGCGTACTCAGACGAGTAAGGCAGGACGCTCTGCCAGTATTTCTAATAGCTCCCTCATGGTCGCGCCGAGTCTGGTACGCGGACATAAACTCTATGGCAGAAGAACAGGGTTTCCGTCTCGAGACGGACCTCCTTCTGCAGGGTCCCTTCCGTCACCAGAATTTACCTCAGCTCAGTTTAACGGCATGGCTGTTGAAGCCAGCCTCTGGAGAGCTTAGAGGTTTTTCCTCCAGCGTAGTGAACACTATGATGCGAGCCAGAAAGCCTGTTTCAGCTCGCATCTATCACCGGATTTGGAGAGCCTACATCAGATGGTGTGAAAATAGGACTTGTCACTCGTCCTCCTTTCGTCTCCCTCGCTTGTTGGCTTTCCTTCAGGATGGCCTGGAAGTAGGGCTTCGGTTAGGTTCTCTAAAGGTCCAGGTATCGGCTCTTTCAGTTTTTTTTCACCTGAAATTAGCGGATTTACCAGATGTTAGGACTTTCCTCCAGGGAGTCTTGCATATTCAGCCTCCCTATGTTCCGCCTACAGCACCATGGGATCTCAACCTGGTACTGGATATGCTTAAAGGGCCTCCTTTTGAGCCATTGCTTCTGGCAGATTTGAAGTGGTTGACCTGGAAGGTCCTCTTTCTTTTGGCTATTGCATCTGCACGTAGAGTTTCGGAATTAGGAGCTCTGTCTTGTCGGTACCCATATCTGGTTTTCCACGAGGACAGAGCGGTGTTAAGAACCCTCCCTTCCTTCGTTCCAAAGGTAGTTTCGGCTTTTCATCTGAACCAGGAAATTGTAGTTCCGGTCTTCTCATCTACCTCCCATTCGGATCGACAGTCTATGGAAAAGTTAGATGTGGTTAGGGCTCTCCGCATTTATGTCAAAAGAACTTCTCAGATTAGACGTACTGATTCCCTGTTTGTTCTTTATGATGCCAATAAGAGAGGCTGGCCAGCCTTAAAACAGTCCATTGCAAGATGGATTACGGCAACCATCAAGCAAGCTTACATAAAGGCTAACCGTCCTGTGCCGGAGAGACTTACGGCCCATTCCACCAGATCGGTAGGGGCGTCGTGGGCAGCGAGAGATGTGGCTTCTGCAGACAAGCTTTGTAGGGCAGCCACCTGGTCCTCTGTCCACACCTTTACAAAATTTTACCAGTTTAATGTTTTTGCATCCGCGGATGCAAATTTCGCTCGTAGTGCTTTACGAGCGGGGCTTTCGGAGTAGTCCCACCCTTAGGGGGCAGCTTTAGAACGTCCCCATGGTAAGCAGTGTCCCCCAGACTGGATGAAAGAGAAAAGAGGATTTATGTACTTACGTTAAATCCGTTTCTCTGATTCGTGTCTGGGGGACACTGCGATCCCTCCCTTCTGCTTTTCTTCTGTGTGCTCTTGTTGACTGGCCTTTTCTCCTTGGGCTTTTTAATGTACTGAACAAGTGGGGGCAGGGGGATTGTAGAGGGGAGGGGTCTGTCGGCAGTACTAAAAGTTAACTAGTTAGGTGCCAACTCCCCAAGCTCCCTCCACAACCCATGGTAAGCAGTGTCCCCCAGACGGAATCAGAGAAACGGATTTAACGTAAGTACATAAATCCTCTTATTGATCTTGTACAACAGAGATGTAATTTTTTAACAATTCGAACTGGGGAAGAAGGGGCATAGTACAGGATTATAGGTGGGAGCGTGGAGTGGATTGGAAGGAAGTGTGGGGTTAAGGAGGAATTTCATGCGTTAACTAGAAGGGAATAGTCTGTTCTAGCTATCTTACTCCGGGTCCGGTTTCTGTTAAAATTGAAGCAGAGCTTGGTTGTGGTAAGAAGCCCACGGCTTTATAAAAGGACACAAAGGAGCCCCTCATTATGCTGGTGATACGCTTCATCTAGTAAATGTGCCAAAGTCGACCACAGACCATTTGAAGTGTTGAAGGTGTGGGATTTTTCCAGGAGGCCACTATTTGACAGATGGCTGCACTAATAATATGCCGGAGAAGTTTGTGAGCATGAGAGGGGAGGTCTGGCAGTGGTAGTAATATATGGGCAGCAATATATGTTTGGGGTCAGCAGGTATAGGGCTACTAAGGATTGCTGAGACACAGGTAAGGACTGCTGTCCAGTACGGGGCGTATTTTGGGACAGTCCACCATATGTCAAGAAGGTACCAATGTGATCACAGTTTCTCCAACAAGCTGCACTTGTTTGTGGATATATAGTGTGTAGTCTGGAGGAAACAGTACCATCTATGAAGTAATTTGTTGGCATTTTCCTGACATTTATGGAACAGCGTGCTGTCCATTCATATATATCTGCCCATGTTTATTGATGCCCCCAACTCTGTCTCCCGCTGTGTCTGGAAGCGGTCCTTCACATCTGTGTTGAGGGGGAGTACAGTACAGAGATGAGTCCTTTTGAGGATAATCCAGAGAGACATAGATTCTCAAACATAGTGGCTGGCTTGGATGTTAGCTGGGTTTTAACCGATTAGTGATGGTGCCTAATTTGCAAATATTGATGGAACTGTCTCATTGTAAACTCACAGCGATCTGCCAGTTCTGAAAACTGAGGAAATATTGGAGTCCTGGTAATATGATTTAGCTGTAGTAGTTAGCCCCTGCCTGCCCCCTTGGTATACATGGAGTGTGATAGTCCGGGCATGAAGGCAAGGTTGGACCAGAGGGGTATCAAAATCGAGCCCCCCCCCCCCCCCCCCTCTTTATTCCTCAACCCCCACCCCCCGCTCCTCCTTATCTCTTTATTTTTCATACCCCCTCTTCACCTCTCTGTCTCCTTTCCCCCTCTCTGTCTCCTTTCCCCCTCCCCACTAATTTCTGCCCCATAATCTATTACTACCTTCAAAAATATACTTACTAATTAATGTTTATTGTACATTTTTAGACATAATCCGTCAACAAATAAAACTTTTAAAAGACATACACATTTCCTAAATAACTGATATAACTAAGTGTTCATGTGTTTTCATCATTTATTCCACAATAGCAGAAACTTAATTTCATGTACTTGCCATGCACACTGTTTAGGTCATATTGGAGAAAGTAAAAGAACTTGTGTATTATTCTTTTGTTGTCTTTTGTGCAGATTCATTTTCACAGTACTCTAATTAAGGAACACTTTTAAACACTTATGTTTTTTAATTTGGTTTCAGACTAATGTTGAAGACACTGATAAGGTAGTACAAGCATTTATCCAAATTTCCTCAGTGTACAGGGATGATCAAGCCATAAAAGCAGCAGTGGAAGAAACTATCGGTATGAAGCAATTACCCTTTGTCTTGTCACTAAACATTTTTTTGTTGTTGTTTTTTCATGAATTCTTTCCCTTTTTTTTCTCTTCAGATGGGTTGATGGAAAAGGCTTTTGGCAGTTCAGTTTTTCAGCCAGACATGTTCATCACCAGTTTATTAATGCGTATGGGACTTTTAAAGGTACTGCAGATGCTACATACATAGGTGGTGGATGGTCTTTGTGTTGAGCTGACATTTATAGACATCTGATCAGTATGGTGGCAGCATTAATAAAAGATCTGTGGCATCATAGTAGTAACGTCATCAGAGATGAGCCTAACTGAAGGAGAGCACAGAGACCTAGGGAGTCTGCTAGGAAGAGCTGTCTCTGCTCTCCTGTCTGTGAGCACTGATAAATGTAATGTAGCATGTATCTAACAGTAGCTTGCATGTTAGCATCTCTTTTATATCTAGTTTACACTGAATCTACTAATGCTGACAATAGTGGACACCTGACATAGACTCTCTGGTTAAAACAACAAAATTATAAAACACAATGAGAGAGGGAATACTTTAAATAATACTTGTTTCTAGACCCTTTTAACTATGTCCAGCTAATTTAGTTTTAAAGGGGAACCTTTTTTAGGTTATACTAATTAGATCAGAGTAACTTTAGGAAGAATCGTGAAAAAGTATTTCTCATGTGTTACATTGGGAAGCACTGGGACATTGGGTATTGGCCTTGCTTCCTCCAGCCACTTGGAGGAAACACTTTCATTCCCACAGCCACTCTTCCAGAGGCCCTATATGCATGCTTTATAATGCTCATCTCCCTATGTCAAATGGTGAGAGACTTGCAGCAAGTGAAAAGGGAACAAGACCTTGGCTTGACCTAGGGCCTGGTGAAAATGGTCTGACATAAGTGAGGGCGTTGCGAAATTCTCTATTAATGTGCACATCAAAGTGAACGCCTTTAAATTACTTTAACCACAGTACCATGTCCCAACTAAGCGCCTCAGCATCTTTCCAGGTGTGACCAACACTTTTTGGACAAACTGATCAGTCGGAATCTTTCCTGCACATCTGGAGGAGCTGTCCTAAACTTCAGCTGTTCTGGAATGAAGTCTTCTTTGCCTCCAATATCTCTAACTTCATGATACTGCATGATCCAAAGTATATTTTGCTTCCTCTGCAAATAAGACTTCAGCAAATGGGCCCATAAGCTGTTCAGGAACACCTTAAGTGCAGCAATGTGCCAGATAGCGGCCTTCTGGAAAAAACCTCACTCTTCTACCTCTATGATGCAGGGGCAGATCTAGATAATGGTGCACCGGGGGCGATTTAGGCCCAGCCCCCTTTCTGCCTTCTGAGGCTGCCGGCGGCTGCACACTATGTGCAGGTCCGCTCGGCAGTGACAGTGTGCTGCCCGGCTGCTCTGATTGTGTTTAAAACACAATCAGAGCAACCGGGCAGCACACTGTCACCGCAGAACGGACCTGCACATAGTGTGCAGCCGTCGGCAGCAAGCCCATGCTAGGGGGACCCCCCCGGATCCGCCACTGCTATGATGATGTGTCACCGTATTTGGCAAACACAATGGAACACATCACTAACACTGCTCTGTATTCTTCCTTAAAGGACCTCCTTCCACAAGCAAGCAACCTTTGCTCAGTTTGAACATTAGATTCTGATTCAGTGCCTTCCATACTCCAGTCCCGTAACCTACTCATCAAAGATCTCCCCCTAAGCTTTCATGCATGTTGTTCCAATTCCCTTGTGTCCCTTGTCATTTTCCCCTACCCCTACTTTACTTTTGTTATGCTTTTGATGCTTCTTTCAAACGGGTTTGTTTTTTTAAAAAAATACCTTGACTCCTCTTCTTACAGGCCGTACCCCTTTGGTATGACTCTAACTGACGAGTAGTAGCTCTGTGTCCTTAGGAAGTGGACCTAGAACCAGTCCTCTGGGCCTATAACCAGTTCTAATTCACCTTCAGGCACCCAGGGTGCACCTGTGTCGTACCCTGTTCTGGGCTGGAAGAAATGTCCCCACTTATCTCAGGCTTCACTGATAGACTGCACACAAATCAGGGTTGGCTCTCCTTACTAAGATGGGAGACCTCCCACGAGTGAAGCACTGGAAATGCCACAGGGGGGCATCTATGATTTTAACATGCATGCACATTGTGAATTATGGGCCTCATTTAAGTTAGGATAAAATTCAACTTAAGGGTGCAAATGTGCACCTGAATGAACCATGATGTAGTGCAAGTATGCAATTTATTTGTATGTATGGAAAATTCTCCCTGCTTTTGCAATAAGCACACATACTGTGCACTTTTATTTTTACGCTGCTATTTACAGTTGAGCTAGCTGAACACAACCCTACTGAATTTGTGTATACGTGTTTCTGCTTTCAAATTGCTTTAATAAATGTCATGCTGGTACAGCTTACTATATTGAATTCTTTCACCGTAAAGTCAGTGTGCAGTACATACAGGACCGTGGATATTTTGCCTAAAAGTAATGTCAAGTTTCTTTGCTGGTTCAGTAAACTAAACAGATTTCCCAGCAAAAACGTACTTTATTTTGTTTGTTTCATTTTCAGGAAACCAACCTATTTTCATATATCTGGGCCCTCCAGTGTTGTGGTGTTTAGTTTAGTGTATGATTATCTTGCTAATGTTGCCTTTTTTCCCTGTGTATAATGTACTGAAATAATGTATTTCACTATGTTCTGTCCATAAAAAGGGGTGGTGGACGGGGCATGTTTAAAATGAGGGGGCTTTCAAAAGTGGTCAGCCACTTTCAAAAATAATTATTCTCAGTTTAACTGACCACTATAAAATGGCTTCTGGTCATGAAGGAGTAAAGGATTTGTTTAGGTAAGTAAGAATTATTGTAAAATTTGCCTGTATTCATGTTTTTGTTTTGTTTTCTGCAGAGTGAGGAGAAGGTTAAAGTCATTCCTCACTTGTATGGACCATTAATGACTTTGAATCATGTAGTGCAACAGGACTATTTTCAGAAATCTCTTGCTCCTATTTTGTTGGCTTTCATTTCTAAGTAAGTGTGTAGAACTAATTTAATATATTCTAAAAGCAAGCATATATTTTGTTAGTATGGTATACTTTTTGTGTGTATTTAAAGTATAAATGGGCAGCACGGTGGTGTAGTGGTTGGCACTTCTGCCTCAGCACTGGGTTCATGAGTTAGATTACCAACTATGGCCTTATCTGTGTGGAGTTTGTATGTTCTCCTCGTGTTTGCGTGGGTTTCCTCCGAGTGCTCTGGTTTCCTTCCACACTCCAAAAACATACCAGTAGGTTAATTGGCTGATATTAAATCAACCTTAGTCTCTCGATTTATGTATGTTAGGGAATTTAGACTGTAAGTTTCAATGGGGCAGGGACTGATGTGTGTGAGTTCTCTGTACAGCGCTGCGGAATTATATAAAATAAATATATATATATATCTGATTATATGCTTAAATTAAATTTGTCTGGCCGAAGTTTAACATGTAAAACACTCATTGGAGCATCTACAGCAGGCTTGTGAAGACAGATTCAATAAAATTAAAATACAAACGTTTTCATTAATGACTATTTTTTGCCTTAAATCTATGTCTTTCTTTTTGCAGACCCAACCGTGCACTGGAATCTCAGCCTCTTCCTCAGCACACCCTCCTTCAAACTCTGCATAATTTGTAACCTTTCCATCATGCCTTGGACAAAGATGATTCAATTCACAATGTCTGACACACAGGAGGGAAATATTTACAAGAACTTTAATAGGAGGCTCCAGACCATACTTCTGGGGGTTAATCTCCTCCTGCTCTTATCCACAACCCTTTTTCCAGTCTGTTTGTTTACATATGATGAGGGTTAGAGCCCTTTCTCTATTAATACTTGCTGTCCCAGTTAACTTGGTTTCGATCTCAGGAAAAAAAGTCTAGATTTGGGCAATTATTAAACATCCTTATGATGCCATGTGTCAAAAAAAAACAACACAAAATGTTACTATATCCCCTGTTAAGAGGATTATTTTAAACTTCATGTAAAACAAAAATGTTTAATGCTAACAATTTGGATGTAGACAGTCTTGATTAGGAAGCTTATTTTTTGTTGCATTACTTTCACTTTTGAGTATCAGTTGGCGAACTATATGCATTGTTGGTGTGTGCCGCTGTGTATATTCTTTAAATAAATAGAAGCTTATTGTTATTGACAAGGGCTTTACAATGACAACTATCATAGACCAGCTCAAACCTGCACTCTGCTAAAACACAGGTAAGCTGTTTACTATTGTCCCTGGTAAATAACTAAAGGAAGGAAAGAAGTATTGGACTTGAAAGCTTATTTTGTTTTGTATCACTGTTTTCAAGGTGTACTTAAGACTATGAATCATGTTGCCTTTAATCTGAAGGATACAGAGTGCTACTTTATTTGTATATACTTAAAAATGTTTTTTTTTTTTTATTATTATTATTATTCAGTTCACAATTATTCCTTACCCGTGTAGACCTACATTTTAGTGTATATCTCCTTTTGACCATATAAAATTAAGAAAAGACATTACGTTGTGACTTTGGGAATGTGTAACTAATTGAGAAGTGGATTGCTGTATTTTTTATTTAAACCACACCATGAAGTTGCATAAAAAAATGTACTATACATATATTCTATAGCACTGAAAGCGGCTCATACTAAATCCTGCTTATAAAAGTGTTCTTTACATATGTGAAAAATAAAATAAGGTGGATCAGTCACCTACACTCAGTGGAGGCAGCGATTTTGTGGGCTGAAAAATGTCAGCTTAGCACTGTCACTAGTTCCTAGTGAATTTATAAGACACATGACACTAGTCCTAGTGAATTAATAACTTGTATTCTTATCTATATTGTTTCAGCCCATAAAAAGGCTGCCTCCACTAGGTGTTGTCTTGTCCACTTTAAGAGGCATACCTTTTAAAGGTCATTAAGTCTAACAACATAGAACTATAAATTTGTATAGGATCAACAGTTTTTGAACTATTGAGATCCGTTAGTCCCCTGCAACTGAATTTGTAGTACAAGAATGTACTGGAGCCTGCTTTTCACCTTACCAAGACTTGTGTGTATATGCTTTGAAATTGCTCTAATAAATGTCTTACTGGTACAACTTACTATTTTGAGTTTCTTCACAGTAAAGTCATTGTGTAGTATATATAGCAATGTGTACATTTTAACTAAAAGTAATTTCAAGCTTCTTTGCTGGTTCAATAAACTGAACAGATTTTCCAAGAAAACATTTACTTGATTTTATTGGTTTAATTTTCAGAAAACCAACCTACATAAAATGTTTTTCTTCTTCTGAATCCATGGCAGTCATAACTATGGGTAATTTCCTTTCCCAGGTTAGGTAGGGACAGGTAACAAAAAACACCACAAATAATATATAAGGTAGTTCCACCTCTTCCTGTGTGCTTTCCTGTATCTAGAACAGGTACTGGTTTGTTGTCTTCTGTTGGTAGGGGGCACTAGAGGTCGTAGCGACGCACTAGTGTCTGCTGCAAGATGAAAACAGGGCTGGCTACCCAGGTCCACCAGACGACTACTGTGAGGAGCAGATTAGCTGCAGTAATGCATTTGAATTTCTCACAGATTCCCTGGACTTCCGGCAGTTTGCACATATATGCATACACTGCATCAGATGTTACGGTGATGCAGACATGGAGCACCAGGCTATATGCAGGCATGGTGCTGCTGAAAGCATCCCTGCAGCTGGGATGCATCTTGTTAATGGACACAGTGAATCAGCTATACCCAAAAAAAGGATGGAGTCTGAGTCATAACCCAAACAGCCGAAGGGCCCCCACACTAGGTAAATACCTAACTTAGGGGGTGCTGTAATATATAACACCCAAAATATTCTTTAAGCTGCAGAGCGCTTAGTAAAATACAGTGACCAAAGTGAAAAAATGTGTGTGTGTGTGTGTGTGTGTGTATATATATATATATATATAAAATACATATAATACTTAAATGTAATAGGCAGCTCCCCAGTCGTTCAACACCTGTCTGCAAGTGTCATGCCTTGTAGATAAAATACAAAAAGACAGGGGGCGCCACACATAGTGTATTACAGGTGATAAACAGTGTAGAAATATCTCCACAGATAGGTAATTCCCGTACCAGATATTCAGTTTAATTGAGCCAATATAGAGATCTTTCTGACCGCATCTGTGGATTCCCAGTGTAGTCAGAAAGATCTGTATATTGGCTCAATTAAACTGAATATCTGGTACGGGAATTACCTATCTGTGGAGATATTTCTACACTGTTTATCACATGTAATACACTGTGTGTGGCGCCCCCTGTCTTTTTGTATTATATACATTGGTACCAACAATTACAATTTAAAATTCACGGCCAAACAAAATACTACTAGCATTAAATTTCTAGATCTAGTTCTCACAGGAACTAATAACAAGGTTGAAACAAGAAATTTTGTTAAAACGGTAGATACAAACAGTTATCTCCATTTCAAGAGCGGCCATGTAAGAAAATGGAAATTAAACATCCCATACTCCCAATTCCATAGGATAAAAAGAAATTGCAGTAATGACTCACAATGTAGGGAACAACTACACATGTATGCACGACGCTTCCAGGAAAGAGGCTACCCAGACACACTTATCTCAGAAGCCCTGACGAAAATTGAGAGGATCAACAGAACAGATTTATTACAATATAAAATTAGAGATAATCAAAAGGAACGCATACCCTTTATCACTAACTATAACGCATTTGAAAATAGAATAAGGTCGACTATCTCCAAACACTGGGAGATTCTGCGTATGGACCCTATTTTAACTACCATTCTCCCTACAAGACCTGACATTATCTTCCGCAAAAATAGGAACTTGAAAGATGCCCTTGCACCTAGCATGCTACCTGAGACTCATACCAACATTTCAAACACATTCCTAGCGGTGAAGGGTTTCAACAAGTGTAGTCACTGCAATATCTGCAAGTTTGCGAGCTCAGAAAAGAAAGTTTTTTTACAATCATGATAACAGCTTAAAGTTCAACATAAATGAATTCATGAACTGCCAAACATCCTCTGTCATATATCTATTAGAATGCTCCTGTGGTCTTAAATACATTGGTAAAACGAAAAGACCATTAAAACTAAGAATTCAAGAGCATGTCAGGAACATTAAAAATAAGATTGAATCGCATTCTGTTTCCAGACATTTTAATAAAAAACACAACTCTGATCCAAATCATCTCACCTTCAAGGGGATAGAGAATGTACACCTAGGATGCCGAGGAGGTGATCTCCAGCCTAAGCTCTCCAAAAGGGAGATGTTTTGGATCTTCCAGTTGAATACCCTTACCCCCTCTGGTCTTAATGAAGGATATGAAATTGCTCCTTTTTTATAGTATTATGGTTTACTGCATTTTTTATTGTATATTTTGTGGGATCCCAGGTTGCATAAGATGGCATCACACTACTTTGCATGCATCTACTATTCACATTTTAGCATGTCTTTTTTTATTGTATAGTTTTACATATCTGTTTTATTTAACACCATCTACATAAGGTAGTGTGTGTTATATTTGCCCTATATATATATATATTTTTATATTTTATTGTTGTCATAGCCTTTTATTTATGTTTTATTATGCAATTATTGTATTTTACTATGCAATTCTGTATCAATATGTACTATCTATTTACATTCCCTTGTCAAAGATGGCCACTACAGACTCCATCCACTAGTGATCTATATTGAGTGCCCTGATTCAAGATGGCCACCGCACTCGTTTTAATGTTATCTATAGGAGTCCCTCTGAACTTCAGATGTGGCATCTGACATGTCCCATTAGCGCCCTGGGTCTTTGCTCTACTTACACAGAGAGACTATCACCTTAGCCCTCATTCTGCTACACCCGCGGGTGTTCCGCGCATGCGCGGTTGCGGCCGTGCACTGCGCATGCGCAAAATGGCCACCGCACATAGTATAACAACAAGCCCTGTACATGAGCACTCCATATATCCTCCTGAAGAAGTCTATTTGAGACGAAACGCATTGAGGCCCCATTATCTTCTGTATACATTGACATAGGCCACTCTACCATCTTGGACACTTAGTGTATATACCTTGATACTTCTGTGCGGAGATCACCGGCAATACCTACAGAACCCTCCAGGGATCCATACTGGTACAAGCTGACCTACTGCCTTATACAGATAAGCTTATTATGTTTTTGCACAATGTGAGTTTGCATTTGTATACTATTGCTGAATAAATCCTTTGTACATAAATTACTACACTATATGGCTCCTTTATCTTCACTATCTCGGTTGATTGGAGTTTGATTGCGGTGTTTGTATGGGGACGGCTGCCCGAGACCAAGAAGTACTGCGTACTGCACTCGCTGGTTTACCGGTTCCTGACACATGAGACGAAGCTGAGATTCCCTCTTGGAGACCCTAATACAGATAAGCTGGTTTTATATTTTCTTTTGGTACGCTTCCACCTATTACACTGTTATTTGGTAAACTGTATTACTCTGCATACCTATCTCCTTCCCTCAGCTGCTATACAATTGGAAAATTTGTGGGCTGTGTTGTACTGGTTCAGCCAGCTCCGTTTGAACATTTATTGCATATGCATATTGTGACATTGGAGTTAATTCTCTATACACTAGAGTCTGTTATGGTTATCCATCCTGTCTAGCATTTGGATTTAAGAACTGGATTTATTACATAGATTGTTGGATACCAACCCAGAGACCCATATTCGATCCTCATGCTCATTTAATTGTTCCCACCTTGTTTAGCCCTAGTCCGCTAAACCTCACCAGTGCGCCATCCTTCAGTTGCACCTCTCTATTTTTATTTCCGGCCTTACCAGCCAGAGTTTTGTAGGAAGGCTGCCTCCTTACGTGGAAGAGGTGGTTATGTGGGTTTGAACTGTACTAATCTATATATACAATACTGTTTTGAGCGCCAGTGTTTACATTATATATATATATATATATATATATATATATATATATATATATATATATATATATATACATACACACACATTTGAATGTTAGTTTTTCAGGTGGTCTTATTCTACTAAGCTTATTTAAAAGATGAACAACAGGATGCCTCAGCTTTTAATTAATAGAGCTAAAATGTGTAGCAATTTTTTTTTTTAATTATTATTGCAGTACCGTGTTAGCCAGAAAAATCTATGGGATGTTTGTCAGGAGCCGCAGCGGCCGTGGGCACCACCGCGACTCATTTCCTGGCCATACTAGCGTCCCGGTCGTCATGGAGATGGCCGGGACGTCATTTCCTGTTACTCGGGCCCGGCCATTGTCAAGGCAACGGCCGGACGCCGAGTGTACGAAGCGCGGCGCCCCGGCAACTACTGAGGCCGGGTGCAGGCGCTAATTTGTTATTACAGGCTCATCAAGTCTGGTTCAGTTGGCCCCCCCACCCTGTCAATCATTACAGGGCTAAGCCCTGATTGGCCCATGTCACTATATAAGGCAGGGAGGGCTTAGCCTCCCTGCCGGTTATAGCGTTCAGTTTGCCTGTCGGCTAACCTGCTCCTGTATTGTGGTGGTGACAACCTGTGGACTGATTTCTTGTGTACGACCCCTGCTTGGACTTTGACTCTGCCTGTTTGCCAGTGACCCTTGACCTTTCAGCCTGTACTTTGGATTTCGCTACCGTGCCTGTGACCCCGGCCCTTGGCTGTTCCTGCTCGCAAGTGACCCGTGACCTCGGCTTGTTTATTGGATTCCCTGTCTCCTGCCGGCCCTCAACCCTTGCCTGACTTCACTCCGCTTTCCTGGGTTCTCCCTAGCCGGTACGCACTTTATGACCCTCTGCTAGTCTGCGGCCAAGTCTGTCCCCACCACCAGGGGCTCCAGTGAACACCTAACTGGCAGAGCAGACTCCGGGTTGTGCTGTACCGGCTAGAGGGGTTCCTAACAATGTTAAATACTTTCGTGTCAAAAAAAGACAAATGTATTATAGGAGTGATGCCTTTATTGGTTAACACAGTGGTTCCCAAACTTTTGCAGTTCGCGGCACCCTTAGAGTCTCCAAATTTTTTCAAGGCACCCCTCCAAAATAATTACTGAGCAGTCCTGTTTTAGAAGTAGTTGGGTCAAAAAATTGTAATAAGTATTTAGGTCACGACAGAAATACTTATTTAGTTGTATGCAAAAATGTCCCTCTGCATCCAGACACTCTGCCCCCTCTCCAACCAGGCACACTGCCCTCTGTCACGCTGTGCCCCTTCTCTGCCCTCTGTCACGCTGTGCCCCTCCTCTGCCCTCTGTCACGCTGTGCCCCTCCTCTGCCCTCTGTCACGCTGTGCCCCTCCTCTGCCCTCTGTCACGCTGTCCCCCTCCTCTGCCCTCTGTCACGCTGTCCCCCTCCTCTGCCCTCTGTCACGCGGTCCCCCTCCTCTGCCCGCTGTCCCCCTCTGCCCGCTGTCCCCCTCTGCCCGCTGTCCCCCTCTGCCCGCTGTCCCCCTCCTCTGCCCGCTGTCCCCCTCCTCTGCCCGCTGTCCCCCTCCTCTGCCCTCTGTCCCGCTGTCCCCCTCCTCTGCTCTCTGTCCCTTAAAAATAAGATTTCCCACAATATCTGTCTTTTACTTGATATTAAAGGTGTAGTAAAACAGTTTTTAATTCTGTTTACAAATGGATGAAATGAAGCAGTTTCAGTAAATAACTGATTGCTCCTTTATCAGCACAATATTTGCACAGATTAATACTCTTTATCTGCCAGCCATAGTATTGTAACCAGGGCCGGACTGGCCATCTGGCACTTCTGGTAAATGCCAGAAGGGCCGATGGTCAGATGGGCCGGTCTGTGCACTGACACTTCCTAGTCACATGTGACCAGTACAGGTCCTGGAAGGCGAAGAGCGGAGAGAAGCAGACAGGCAAGAAGCTGAGATGGTAAGTACAGAAAACGGGAGGGGAGGTGGGAGAAAAGATGCCAGTCAGAAAACGGGGGAGAAGAGAAAGATTGCCACACAGGAAACGGGGGGGGGGGTGTAATATTATTTTGCCCACTACTGTGTTGCATACTATCAACTGGGGGTACTATTGGGGCATAATATCAACTGAGGGCACTATTGGGGCATAATATCAACTGAGGGCACTTTTGTGGCATAATATCAACTGGGGGCACTTTTGTGGCATAATATCAACTGGGGGCACTATTGGGGCATAATATCAATTGGGGGCACTATTGGGGCATAATATCAATTGGGTGCACTATTGGGGCATAATATCAACTGGGAGCACTATTGGGGCATAATATAAAATTGGGAGCACTATTGGGGCATAATATCAACTGGGGGCACTATTGGGGCATAATATCAATTGGGTGCACTATTGGGGCATAATATCAACTGAGGGCACTTTTGTGGCATAATATCAACTGGGGGCACTTTTGTGGCATAATATCAACTGGGGGCACTATTGGGGCATAATATCAACTGGGAGCACTATTGGGGCATAATATCAATTGGGAGCACTATTGGGGCATAATATCAACTGGGAGCACTATTGGGGCATAATATCAACTGAGGGCACTTTTGTGGCATAATATCAACTGGGGGCACTTTTGTGGCATAATATCAACTGGGGGCACTTTTGTGGCATAATATCAACTGGGGGCACTATTGGGGCATAATATCAATTGGGGGCACTATTGGGGCATAATATCAATTGGGTGCACTATTGGGGCATAATATCAACTGGGAGCACTATTGGGGCATAATATCAACTGGGAGCACTATTGGGGCATAATATAAAATTGGGAGCACTATTGGGGCATAATATCAACTGGGGGCACTATTGGGGCATAATATCAATTGGGTGCACTATTGGGGCATAATATCAACTGAGGGCACTATTGGGGCATAATATCAATTGGGGGCACTATTGGGGCATAATATCAATTGGGTGCACTATTGGGGCATAATATCAACTGGGAGCACTATTGGGGCATAATATAAAATTGGGAGCACTATTGGGGCATAATATCAACTGGGGGCACTATTGGGGCATAATATCAATTGGGTGCACTATTGGGGCATAATATCAACTGGGGGCACTTTTGTGGCATAATATCAACTGGGGGCACTATTGGGGCATAATATCAACTGGGAGCACTATTGGGGCATAATATCAATTGGGAGCACTATTGGGGCATAATATCAACTGGGAGCACTATTGGGGCATAATATCAACTGAGGGCACTTTTGTGGCATAATATCAACTGGGGGCACTTTTGTGGCATAATATCAACTGGGGGCACTATTGGGGCATAATATCAATTGGGGGCACTATTGGGGCATAATATCAATTGGGTGCACTATTGGGGCATAATATCAACTGGGAGCACTATTGGGGCATAATATCAACTGGGAGCACTATTGGGGCATAATATCAACTGGGGGCACTATTGGGGCATAATACCAACTGGGGGCACTATTGGGGCATAATACCAACTGGGGGCACTATTGGGGCATAATATCAACTGGGGGCACTACTGTGGGGTATAATATGATTTGGGGCACTACTGTGTGGTAT
The DNA here is from genome assembly GCF_038048845.1 of Mixophyes fleayi. Lineage (NCBI taxonomy): Eukaryota > Metazoa > Chordata > Amphibia > Anura > Limnodynastidae > Mixophyes > Mixophyes fleayi. The sequence continues at coordinate 100,325,016 of NC_134409.1, forward strand.
AATATGATTTTGGGGCACTACTGTGTCTTATAATATGATTTGGGGGCACTACTGTGCGGTATAATATATGTTGGGGGCATGTACTCAGGCATGAGGGAAGGAGGAGAATGTTAATATAATGTGGGATGTAGGCTATTAAACTAATGGTGGAGTTTAGGTGGGGGCTATTTTTTTTAATTGGTGCTATTTTATTTGTGGGGTGATGTGGGTTAATTTAATATTGGGGCCTAGCAATTTAAGATGGGGTGATTGGACCTTTAATTTAATGCTGGGGTGGTTTGGGGGCTATTAATTGAAAGTGAAGCTGTTTGTGAAAAAAATGTCTATTTATTAAATGTAAATATGAATTATTTAATGGCAGTGATAGTTGCGGGAAATAGGTATATTTATTAAACGTAAATGTTATTTCATTTATTGCTAGGGTTGTTTGGAAGGTGGGAAATAGGTTTATTTATCATCAGCAGCAGCTATTTATATTAAATGTGAATACTAGTATTTTAATGTTGGGGCTGGAGGGAGGCCCAATTCTAAAACATGGGTTGTATTGATTAAACGCCAGGGCTGGTTGGAGTTTTCTAAATTATATGTACCCATTTTTTTTCCAGATAGGGCCTCCAACATTCCAGTATCCAGGCAAGCAGCAACTGAACTAAAGACACCAGCAGCCACAGGTGGTGAAAGTAACAAGACAGGAGAGAGCAGGACAGTCTGCCAACTGTCCTGAATCTGTGGGGAAGTCCCGAGTTTTGGTGACTGTCTCATTTAGTGAGATTTGGTCCGACTACAAGGACAGTTGGGAGGTAAGTCCCACTTCACACTGTACTGCTTGTGAAGGCAGAGCTATGTGCAACTAACAGTAGTGCACACAGTATTGCCTGTGTATTTGTCTAAAATGATAACCATGTTACATAATAGGGGCCCCCTGTCTTAAATAACTCAGGCCCCCAACCGTTAATCCAGCTCTGGTTAGCAGGAGGGAGCGGATAGCTGCTCCCAGTCCCTGGATAGGACACAGCCTGCAGAGCAAGCCGAGGAGCTCTAAGTCTCACAAGATTTGGTAATCTCGTGAGACAAAGAGCTTCCCTGCTCACTCTATAGGAAGTTCACACCCTGATGGATGTCAGCAGCACCAGAAGCATAGATAAGTACAGTGGGCTGGAGGTGTCATAATGTGCCTGGGGAGATGGCGTGATAAATGTAATGTTTTATTTGAATGTATATATCATTGCCCCATGTAGTCCACACCCACAACACAATGCGATCACGCCCTTTTCAGTTTTTTTCCTGCTGTAAATGAGGTGGGCCTGTAAATGCCAGGGCTGATTTTTAGTCCCAGTCCGGCCCTGATTGTAACATAATAGTCTGGTGATAGGACAAATAACATTACGGGGCTGGCTGGGATCTGTAGTTCCACAGTATCCAATAGTAAACTGGTTTCCATAACAAAGTTACTGTTTTTGTGTTTAAATGGTACTCCAGTGCAGGCTGAGTCTTTTAATCTTACTAATCTGAATAAAGTTGTAACAGATAATTCAGTCTCTGTACCAAACAAAATGTGTGATCCTTGATGCTGCATTCACTGTCTCAAAATGGTGGTTGTTAACAAACACAATTCTTTTAACTGGTGGGCAGTCTTAATTACAGTTCTGGAACAAGGATATCTTACTGCTAGTGAGGTAGTCCCTTGTGATGTACTGTTAAAACTTAAATTACTAGGTGCTTTTATCTCCTGAAGCTGGCTGTGACTTGTAGTGCCCCGCTGTTACACAGATTCTATCATTTTGTGACTCTCTCTCTTAGTTCCTCTGATTAATAATACAAGTGTTCCACATATAGTCAGAAAATTTATACTTAGAGCTGTACAGTTGTTTCTCACTACTATTATGCCTCAAACATTACAAAGTCCCACTTTTATAGGTTATAGTTTATAGACTCACCCCAGCACAATGGGCTGCTGATATCTTTGTCGCTGTGTTGTCTGTCAGGAAAACTTGTCAGTATAGATGCTGTTAAACTCTAACCAGCCTTTTGCTTGTCTATTTTCTGTTGCAGTTTACTTTACATAGCACCTCACATCACACTTCTTCTTTCTCTCCACAGAAGTTCCTTGCATGAACACACACCCCAAATCTTGTGGGATTTTGGCTGTAATCTCACTCTCAGTATGTCCCTCCTTGATTGACAGCTCAGTGAACCAATGAGCAGCAGGAACAGGGAAACTCCTGGGTCCTATGTTTGTTAAGCTTGCAAAGACCCTTTTTTTAAAGGGACCATACACACATATGTAATACTCTGAGGCATTACAGTTACAACACCACCTGCATCGAAGTGCCACCACCAATAACTGCTTTATTATTTATTACTGGATAATACTGTGGCCTAACAATTGCCACCTGCACTTCTCCCAACCAAATGTTATTCCACTATCTTAAGTATCCAGTGTTCTCAACATCTCTTAGATTGTAAGCTCACTTGTGTAGGGGCATCTTTATTTTCTGTTTCATGTCGTTCTATGTAAATTGTTTGTGTCAAGTCATGATCCCCTCAATGTACAATGCTACATAATATGTCAGTGCTTTAAAAATGTAATTAAAATAACAATAATAGGTATACTAATTTGCCATGCAAAACCCCTTAGTCTTTCACTGTTACACCTAGATTATCTGACCAGCATACTTCCAGATGCACGCTTATTCTCCACTTTGGGGGTGCCCATCTGCAAATGAAAAGTGTACCTAGGTTTGTGGGGAGATAGTTAAAAAGTGTATCCATCATATCAATAGTCCACCCACTTTCGTATCGTCCCTTTAACTGAATAAAACTCTTCAGTTTTTGACCTAAAGTACTGCTTGGTTTTGCCTCATTTATGGCTTAAATTAATTATAACAGTTAGGGGACACCGGAAGTGCCTTTATGACATATTGCTTTGGTTATTGAAGCTTATTTTTAGATTGGGAAAACTGTGCCTAGAGTGTGCCACTTCACCAAAGTGCAACTGCCAGGGCAGTGATCTCCACCAGCTATGAGCTGGTGCAAAAATCAAGTCCTGTTGTAAAGTAGAAATTACGGTGCAGCCCCTTGTGGACAGGAAGGAATGCCTATAAGAGTTGGCAATTCCACCCCTTTATCTAATTTCAATAACATTGCTCCACAAAATGAAATATTGATTCTGCTTTACCTCTGTAGGCACATCAGTGGTAATCGAGTCATTATGTGCTGCGCTTCGGACATTTTGCACTTTGTAAATTAGGTTATTTTTAACTTTGTATAAGTTATTTTATAGATTGTGAAAATCGAAGGGGTTAGAAGTCATAAATGTGTTTTTCTATCCGCTCCAAAGAATAACTCTAAAGATGTGCTTCATGCAAAACTTTTATTTCAGCAATACATAAAATGAAATTAAAAACATTTTGCAGGTTTTTCCCATGTAATTTTAAGCCCAGATGATCTCCAGTTATGACTGTTAGGGTTGGGAGAGAGGGTAATGTTTTTGTGGTCTTGCATTTTAACCACTAATATCCTTATCTTTGTTTCTTTGAGCAAGTCCAATAGTTGTACAACTATGTCCAAAATGTTGAAAATTCCAGTGTAAACTGTATTTGCATTCACTGTTCCAGTATTCTCTGCAAATCTCTTAATAAATATATATATATATATATATATATATATATATATATATATTAAATAACATGTGTAGTGTAAATGAGAATCAAAGAGTAACATACTTTGGAGCTGAAGGTAAGGGTAGTGGGTCAGCTAAAGTACAGTCTAGTTTTTCATTATCCATTCCCCATAAGCTGGATGCAGTGACATATATATGTCTATCTTCATCTAAGTTCTCATAGGCATTATCCCACTTGTCTGGATCAGTTTCTTGCTTCCTGATGCCGTCCATTCCATCTTCATCATGGTAACGCTGGAACTGAAAGTTATTTGAGCGCCTAGCATATACAATGAAAGCAACAGCTGCCACAAGCAGCACTGCAGCCGCAGAAGAACCAATAATCACAAATGGAGAGTTGATGGTTTTGGGCAGAGAAGAGACATGATATGTCTGCCCAAGAACTCCATCTGTTTGACCATTTGCACACTGCCTGGGTTTGGGGTTTTGACATGTCATAATGCCTATATTTTTGGGCACAATGCAAACTGTGTAGATTGTACCAGGATTAAGATGGTAAAGATGGGCAAGCATAGGCCCACCTGAAATGTTCACTGTATCCCTGTGTTCACCAGCAGAGAAAAGAATTTGGAAGTATTTGTAATTTCTGGAGACTGACCATGAAACTTCAAGAGACTCCTCACCCATTGGTTTCACCAGAATGTTAGATATATAATCTGCAAGACACGGATCCTCCTCCAGTATATTGATTGATGTAGTGGAAATGGATGTTGTAGGTGTAGATGTTTTGTATGTTGGCGTAATTGCTCTAGTGGTAACTGCCACCGATGGGGATGAATTCTCCACTTTGCCTTCAGTTTGGTTCACTGGAGTAGAAGTTGTGGCATCTTCAGTTAAAAATTTGCATTTGAGGTGTAATATCTGCTAAAAAAAAATACATTTTCTGGTTATATTTATAACAAGTTAACCCGTGCATGATACTCATGCATTCTATTTAAATCAAGCTACTTAAGGTGTTAAAAAGGTTCTTGTCATGCATTTGGGCCTAGCCCAGGCCTCCTCAGGGGAAGAGCGTTACTTCCCGACGCAAGCGCCCTTTTTTAACGTGGTTTTGTCCACATGTCACCACCTCATCATTTTTCTCCATCACCTCATCCTTCATCTTAATCGCCACATCCTTTATCAAGCTACTTAAGGTGTTAAAAACTCCCCACTGTCACCCCCGGCAACCACCAACCACTCCCAACTGTCACTTCTCCTTCAAGAAATATATAGGTCAGTGTATAACTTTGCCCAGCAGGTGGCGCTGCAGCTTGTTGGTTTTTTTTTCACACACGCCACTAGGCATTTATATAGTAGATACCCCTAGGTGTCAAATTTGCTTTAATATAAAAAAGAACTAAAATTCTGCCACAACTCTTGCAGCTCTACAAACATGTCAAAAATGTACATATTACCTCTTACGAATGAACAGCCCCAGTATCTTCCCCATACCTTTCGCACAACTTGAGCATTTGGCTATGTACAATTTACCATATCTATGCAGTTGGGTAAAAGTTACTGTACTCTATCATTAACCATTTGGGATACAGAGAAGCTGCCTGCAATGGGCTTAAAGACAGATTGGCTCAGTTAGAGTTAGGAACAAAGCAAAAAGGGAGCAAATTTGCTCCTGGACAAACCTTGTTGCAATGCAAGGGGTGCAAATGCATTTGTTTCTTTTTTCTTTTGTATGCAGGAAAATACTGGCTGCTTTTTGCATCAAGCACACAAATACGTGACAACTTTACTTTACACTGCAATTTAGAGTTGAGTTGGGACACGCCTCCTCCCAACTCTAAGTCTTTCTGCACATTTTACATGGTCTCCCCCTGCAATGCCACGTGGTTTTGACAAGGTACAAATTTAATCACATTTTTTTCTTTTGTTGCAAAGTGTAAATGAGGCCAGGAAGTCTATAATGCATAGCAATAAACCATTTCCACGATCACAACTTATATCTTCAGATTGATAATATCTTGAAAATGTAATCCACATCCTTCTATAGCACCACCCCCAAGATTGTTTTTAAATGACACCGTTCATAAAATCATATGAGAAAATAACATTACTAATAATATCACAGATGATATCACAGAACATTTTACACATTACATCACTGACATCATACACTATGCTATATGGGATCAACAATGACATGAGTAATTCCTATGATCAAACAGTTTGCACTAAAGGGTACTATACTAATAGGGTAATATACCAATAGTTGGTATATGACCATATTGTTAGAACAACACAATAAAAAAATAAGCAAACACAAAAAATCAAATTCATATAATTACTTAAGGAAAACACTAAGAGAGAAGGCTTTATTTGTGAGAGCTAATATATTTACACACATCCTCCAGATTCACCTCCCAAAAATAAAATGAATCATACTATGCTTCCTATGCAGGGGCAAGCTGGGCTGGTCCCATAGTGGGCTACCTTGGGCTGGTTCACTGGGCCACCTGCATTTTTTTCCATTAAAATAGACTGCTGAGTCGATTCTTGCCCCCCAGGCTACAATTTGTCAGCCCTCCCCTGTTCCTATGGCATTAGTCTTAACATCAACAGCATTTATACACCATCTCTTTTACTTGTGCTTGACTATGACATTTCACATAAAGTGGATTTTAAAGTGCTCCAAATTCTCTGTTACATTTGATGATAAAAACAGCTGAACATGCATTTTATTTTAGGGTCTTTAGCTCTATGTGTTATTGCTTTTGTTAACACGCATGTTTCTTTTGCAAATAAATCATGATGATGGTGATGATAGTAATAATGATTATAATCATATCTACAAATAGATGTTATTTACTACATAAAATGCTGATAAAATATAAATTAATTGGATTAAAAATGGTTTTTGTGCCTTTTTTTAAAATAAGAAATAGTATGTGAAAATTGTACTTAAGTGTAACCTTTACTTACATTCAATGTAGTCAGACTTCGGCCTTCGAAAGCCTTGGGACTCTGGCACTGCACTTGCTGCTCAGGGTCCGCTCTGCCCCTCAACAATAATTGAATGTAAAGGTCAATGATGGAGCAGTCACAACTCCACGGGTTGCCAGTAAGATAGATTTTTGTGTTGCTCTTAATTCGAGACACAGGGAGAGACGTCAAGCTATTGTTCCTCAAGTCAAGCACTTGAAGCATGCGGATTCCATTGAAGGACAAGCTTGTTACTTTTTCCAGTCCCATGTTGTCCAGATACAATTCTTTGACAGACCTCAGGTTTCTGCTAAAGGATGAAGAGCCCAATTTTCTGATTCTGTTCCCACTCAATCGCAGCATCTGAAGGTTGCGTCTAGGGCGAATGGAGGAAGGAACACTGGTCAGGTTGTTCATCTCCAAATTCAGATTGCGAATATAGGGCACATCATCAAAGGCTTTGCGAGATATGTTGGCGAGCAAATTGAACCCTAAATCAAGCCAACGTAACTGGTTCAGACCTTTCAAGGAGCCATCATACAGTTCAGTCAGTAAGTTGAAATTCAAATATAGAGCAACAAGTTTATTCATAGCTGAAAATATACCTGGAAGAGAAAATCATTGTTTAAAAATATGTTAGACTACTTGTATCCATTTTGCCCAAGTCTTCATTAAATATAATGTTACCACCCTTGTCTGAGAAACTGTATTCAATAACTGTCTGAGTATACGTGCACACTGATTTATAGTTCATCTACACTAGGTAGCAATTACTATTCCTTGTTACACCTTTGATAATTCTCATATCCCCAGTGCCTGGGGAACATACCTGGCAAAATGAACAGTATATGGATGAAAAGTATCAGGCAAGGTGCATGATGCACATAGGTAAAGAATAAGACAAAATAAATAGCAGACAGCGGGAAAGTAGATTCCAAAATTGTCTGCATGTATCTGCTTCTAACCTGATTCCAAATGTTTCAATTCTCTGAATATAGAACAAAGGAATATTTGGTGGCTGACTAGCACATTGTAATATACAGCCTAATATCAGCATCCGTAAATCAGTGATTACTGGCTGTGGATTGTTTGCAATGGATAACAGAAAAATATTTTATCACATTTTGTTTACAGAATACTGCTTTGTAAAGTCACTGGCTTTTATTTTCATAGTTCATAAATGCAAAATTATGTATTTGCATTTAATGATATAGTAAAAGACAAAGTCAATTTTTATTTTATGTAAGAGAAGCTCATTTGAGTCTTGCAACCTGAAAAATGTTGACTGACTGGCTATATATTGCAGTGTTTTGCTTTTTTAACTTTTAATTTCTAATTTCAAACTAGCTGAAAAATCAAATGTGGTAGAATGGTGAAAGACGTGGTTTACACAACAGAGGATTCACTAGTAACATCCATTTTTATTTCTACAGTACCTGGACGCAGATAGACGATTTTGTTTTTCTCCAGATGTAGATACAGCACGTTACTCAGATTGCTAAATGCACCCTCCTCAAATCCATGTAGCTCATTGGTGTCCAAGTACAGGTGTTGTATACCAGTAACTTCTACGAAAGCATCCGACTGGATGTTTTTGATGTTACAATTGCTCAGATAAAGGCCTCTGAGCTCTGACAGATTCTGTTGAAAATTCGGCTGAAGCAACGAGAAGTTGTTGTTTTGTAGGTGAAGTTCTATTGTGTTGTTGGGTAATACAGATGGTATTGATGTGAGGCTGGCATTGGAGCACAGGATGTGCCGCTGAAGAGGAAGGCATGTACATCTTTCAGGGCACAGGGTAGTTGACTGTGAAGCTACCCAGGTCTTTATCAATATCGCCATAAGCATCAGAATTGACCGTCCCATAGTGATCTATCTGCAAAACATTGCACATCAATAAACCCACTTGAATAATTTTAATTAAGTTCAATATTTTATACTTAAATCCATCCCCTTATAGAAAACTGAGAAAAACTAAAGGCAAAAATGTAAAATAAATATGAGCCACATGCAAGTGCTCACTAATTTTTAATTATGCATCAGACCTCTGACATAAGACAGTAAATTGCCCCTGCTGTTTCTCCCCCACATTCCATCAATAGGTTGATATTGCCTCCATTTCCTTTAATACCAAATAAGCACATGTACAGTAAATGTTGCAGAGTAGGCACAGGCATATTGTGAATGTTTACTGGGAAGAACTGCAGCAAAAGATTGAGCGAAGACTTCCTGAAAATCCAGCATTTTCAAGATGCTGATAAAAATAAAGCATTAGTGCTTAACCAGTAAACCAGCTACATTTTGTATTTCTAAGGTTTTATTTACACATTAATTATTTGGAAATATAAAACCAACACTGCAACACTTACAATGTATTATTTGTTTGATAACCTTTAAAACTGTACTACTTATGTAATTAAAAATAGCAGTGATGATCATACACAGGATTGCCCTGTTGCCGGATGGCACAGCCCCTAGAGGTCTTCAGCTGCCCACCATTCTGTAGTATCCACTTGTACTACCCCTTTTGCCTGCATAGGGCCTAAACTGTAATATACCATCCCACATTGTACCATATGTGACACTGCAGTGCTTTCTACAGTCTTGTTTAAGCACGGTTTATGGACCGGCATGTTTCTGCTCCCTTGTTCACATACTTGAAGCTGCCTAGAAACTATTCCGGTTACAGCTGTACATTTGGCATTACAGTATATCGGCCCACTTGCTGCAACGTTACTGAACACGACACTGCACACCTTCAGTGGTGATCAGCATTCTTATGGAAGCCTTTTGAATTAATATGTAGGCTATCCCTCCCACATGGCACCCTAGGTAACAGATCACTAGGCGGAGTCTATCAGCAGATCTTGCAGTTTTAGCCCACTTTGCAGATGCCCATGCCTCCTAAAAAGCTTAAGCCTAATGTTTTGGCTCCTTCAATTAATTGTCAACCTAAGTCTAAGTCAGCGACAAGCTCACCCTCTACTTCAAAAGGCTCTCCCTCTCCGACTCGGACCCCAGAACCAGAAGTCCCTCCTCCACATACTCCTCTTCCCCATCTGGGATCTGACAGAACGTTGGACAGCCCACTAACAGCTCGCACTCTACACCAGATGCTAACTGCCCTAAGGGCTGATCTGACTTCTGACAATGACAATACTTAATAATTGCCTGAAATGTAACTCAGAATTTGGTAGCTTTTGGCTTCTTTGGGAGTGTCCCCAGATACAAACTTTCTAGCACAGGGTCACTCACTGTAAACAAAAAAAACTGGAATTGAGGTCACAAGCCACGTGTCTATTTGGATTGCACCTGAAGGGCAAAGTTAACAAGCTGACACAACTCTATATTTCTTAACTGTTTATGTTAGCTAAAGTCAGCAGGACTCTGGCTCCAGCAAGTGTTTGTACCCAGAGCAAGTTCACTAGTGATCGCATGCCTGAGTCTAATCTCCAAGCTTATGTTTTCTCATTCATACACTTGAAGCTGCCACAGCTGAATACCCGGCAGAACAGTGCATCGGCCCACCTACTGCGGGCCACAACGCTGCACATCTCCAGTGGTGACCAGCATCCTAATGGAAGCCTTTTGAATTAAAAATTATTGACGTAATAAAAAAATAGCAGTGATATACATTTTCAGTAAACCGTTTAAAGATTACTTTCAGATTGTATATTTCATTGGTTACTAAATGACTGGAAAGAAAACATAAATCAATTAAACTATATTAAAACTGAATAATTTAATATGAAGAATAAAATCTTGTCCTACAATATGATTAATGTTGTTCCGAAAGTTCGTTTTTCTTAAATATGTAGTATTTTTAGTAATATTATAATAGTACTATGATATTATGAGGATCATAATATTGTTTTTCACATAGGCTCCCATTCATCTAACAGTAGCTCCTGAAAAGAATTCGGGCATTTTCCCTGTCTTACTTGTACATGGAGGCTGAGCTGCGATGGTGAACATGTGGTACCCCAAAGCCCTGTTGAACAGCACAGAGGAGTGCATAAACGCTTTTAAAATGCACGGCTACAAGGGGTTAATTGTGCTCCTGAAAACTTGTGCCCAGGAGTGATTGACAGGAGGAGGATGAAGGCCCTGATTGGCTGGGGGAGTAACAGGAAGAGGTTGTGCAGGAAGGAGGAGAGAGAGAGAGAGCATGGTAGAAGGAACAAGGGGGAGGATGTACAGCCGAGCAGAGAGAAGATAAGCTGCTGCCAGAACTGTGACATTGCCAGCAAAGCGGACGGAGAACAGCTGAGGACACGCAGTGGGGCGCCAAAGAGAGTATTCACTAACTACAGAACTTTTTTCAAGGTAAAACCTTAGCCTGCAGTGTATTGTACACACCCCAGTGTCAGAGGGAAGAGTGATGAGAGAATCTATCCAAAACTGACATTGCATTCTTGTACAAGGAAGGATTGTGAGAGCTTTTCCCCCAGATCATACCTATACACAGGCTGCAGGGAACAATTAAGACAGTCGTTTCAGCGATATCGTGTGTGTGTGTGTGTGTGTGTGTGTGTGTGTGTGTGTGTGTGTGTGCGCGCGCGCGCGGATATCTGGACATTATACCCTGCTGCAGAGCACATGTGCTGATATTCATTGACTGTTGAGAGAACAGCGCCATCTTGTGGCTGAAATGAGCAACAGCCCTGCTTTCTACTATAATACTTAACCCTTGATGGAAACCTCTGCAGGACATTGGAACACTACCCAAATTCCTGTGCACAGTTTAGCCCAGGACTGAGTGGAAAATATGGTAACGTTACCGGGGATAATATTGGTGCACCAAATGTTTTAGATGATGTTAATGTTATGTGATTTACCTAAGAATTGATTTATTAATATTGAAGGTGTGACATTCAGTGTTAGTGGTACCGCTGCAATTCAAGTTTACTCAGCAGTAGATGCTAAAAGTGGGGCGCCTGACCCATAGGGAATAGCACGGTACCCCAAACACCTGAATAAGAAGTAGCCCTCTTGTGGGCGCGGTAGTGACCGCAAGAGTCTTGATGGGTTATTATTGATGGTTATTGCATCATCACCAGTCAGATATTGTTAACGTAAAAGTAGTAACTGTGATTACCAGTGTGCCTTATTAGACAATGTGTATTGAAGATGTTATCCTTATTCTGCCTTATACTCACCAGGTGTATGTTATATGTTAAATGCTATTGTGCTCTATGCTGATCAGACGCATTATTTTGTCATTACTATTGAGGTGAAGGGGTCAGTGGCGCGGTGGCTTACCAAAACTATCCTTACCACATTCTCAATAAAATCAAGTTGTGTGACCAATCTTTGTCCCTTTCATTGAAGTATTTATCTCCTGACCACCGGATATCCAAAAGAGAAAAGAACCTGACTCGTATCTGGGAGACAAGGTAAGGGAAGGATTTCCCATCAATACTCGACCACCACAAACACTGCTTATCTGACATTGTAAGTAATGATTAGTTAAGAGCTGATTATAGACAGTCGTGTTCAGAGTGAATGTTGGATTGACATGGATGTAGCACAGTGTTGGCTAACCTGTGACACTCCAGGGGTTGTGAAACTACATGTCCAAGCATACCCTTCCAGCAATAAGCTGCTATATATTGGCAAAGCATGCTGGGACTTGTAGTTTCACAACACCTGGAGTGTCACAGGTTAGCCAACACTGATGTAGCATGTCCTGTTGTTTTGTGTCCATGTTCCTTTCAGAATCACTATGACCTTGTGTCCTGTCAGCACTTTACTCACATGATTAACTGATCACTGTTTGCAGTGTGTTTTATGATTCAGCCAATAAGTGGTAAAAGTAGCTTAGACTGAACATACCACGTGTAAAAGGACTGTGCTGGTGTTAATGAGCCCTTACTAATTATTATCGAAGATATGAACAAATAGAAATGGTAGATCTAATAACAACAAGAAAATTAAACATTTTAAAATAACATAAGTTAGATGTTTCTATTGTAGTTTAAAACAGTCATAACATTATGAACAATTACTTGATTAAACGGCTTCCAAAACATTACACTCAGCAGGTATATTTGAATACTGTGCAAATATACAATTTCACATGCCAAGTTTTAAAAGACTATCAGAATTGAGATAAGGTTTCTATCATTCAAGAGGCTCTGTTTCTTATGCACACCAGACTTCCTATAAGATAACTGGAGGCATTACACAGAGAGCAGTATCTTACAGTGTGGCTATATAAAAATGTACCTATAGGGGGTCATTTAGAGTTAAATTTACAGTACATCTGTTTTTTCATGTGATACACATTTCCGTACTGTGCATACGTACAAAAAGTGTGTGCTCCTACGCCTGTATACATGTATTTGTATATCGAGGCTGCATCTCCAGATGCTGGAGAGAAGGAAGAGTAATGATAAAGTGTAGGTGAGTTCAGTAAGGGCATGTTCACATAACTGCGACAGTTAAATGTGGATCCAATCAGCAGACATGCTTTTTAGGAGGCATAGCTCTTGTGGGTGCTGGTGCAGCAATTCACATCACTAGTTAGCCACATTTGATTGGCTGCTTGGAAACTTATTTTTTGTTTTCTTACAGTATGGTGGAATCAGTACTGTAGAGTATATATATATACAGGGGCGGATTGGGAACTTAAAGTGGCCCTGGAAAAAATAACTGAAGTGGCCTCATGTGGGCAGGATTAAAACAAATGTAGGTGGGGCTAACAGAAAAGTAGGTGGGATTTACAACTACTGGAATTTGGTTGTAGAAACATTTAGGAAAAACTAGGTGTGATGACTTAAGACACAGTGGATAATTTCTAATGCAATGCAGGACAAAAGCTGCCATTCATGTGCTATAAAATTACATGAAACCTTTTGCATTATCTGCAACTGATTCATGCCTCTGAGCTCAAACTTGTTTAGTTGTCTACTAATACATCCTTTCAAAATTCCCTTGAGAGAAACATATCCGACTTTGTTTAAAACGTTTAAGAAACATGTTAGCACAATTGTATTTGATCAGTCTACAGGAGCAGCATATGAGCACCTCACACACTGTTGCATGTTTCCCTGATGTCATGAGATGCAAACTACCAGTCAAATCTCTCTCTATATATAATATATAAATATGTGTACTGTGCGTTTAACAAAAAAATGCTCTCTCCAACCTGTTTTTTGTCACTTTCACCACCTGTGGCTGCTGATTTCTTTAGATCAGTTACTGTTTGTCTGGATCCAGGAATGTTGAAGGCCCTATTTGGAAAAAATAATGAGTACATCAAAATTAGAAACCGCCAACCAGCCTTGACATTAAATTAATAGTACACACATTTAATAAATACTTATTTCCTTTCAACCAACCCAAGCAAAAAAATGAATAGCATTTACGTTTAATATTACCATTTCCCACAACCATCATCAATATTAAATAATTAATATTCACATTTAATAAATAACCCTCTGCCCCACATTCAGCACCACATTCAATTAATAGCCCCAAACCTCCCCAGCATGAAATTAAAGGTTCCTTCACCCAATTCTTGTAATAGGCGCCACTATTAAACATTACAACAGTCACCCCCATCATTCAAACATTACAGCAGGTCCCCCTCTTTCATTAACGCATTACAGCAGGCCTTCCCCTGTCATTCAAAGATTATAGCAACCCCCCCGACTTTTAATAAAACATTACAGCAGCCACCCCTGTCATTCAAACTTACCTGCAGCCCTGGAGACTCCTCTCCACGCACACATGGGACGGCACTTGTCACGTGGTGCACGTCCCATGTGACATCAGACACTAGGGGGAATGGAGGATGCTACGCTGGGGGGAGGGGGGGATGGATCAATATCCGTGACCACATAGGGGAAGGTGGCTGGTCCCAGAGGAAGGGCCAGCCACCCACTACCACAATTACCCCTGCCGGCTACCGGTTTGGGGGGGTCCCATGTCCCGCACCCGCCCTCTGCCCCCAATCGGGCTGCACTCAATTTTTTTTTTCAGCCCCCACCCAAAAAAAAAAAAACTCAGCGGCCTCCTGTGGCCATCAGCCTACTGGGAAAACTCCCGGTAGGTTCTGTGGCCAATCCGCCCCTGTGTGTATATATATATATATATATTATACACAAATAAAAGATATATCTGGCGCTAATCACCACAGCGTAACCACTTCAAATTAGTAAGATGAAATTTGTATATATATGATATATAACAATTGAGTCCCGTATCCACAATACATAAAAAACACACACTTGACTCTTATAAGAGTGGCAGCCTCGATAGCCTGAAGCCAGATGGTTAGTCCGGACGGATTGGATTACTGCAACAGAAGAACAAGCAGGGCGCCTCTCAGTGATATATCAAATATACAACATGGAATAGAGCAATAACATGCATACCGTGAGGTAAACAGCGATGAGTCTTTTAGGAGATAGTGGAGTAGTCTTTGCTGTACTTGTAGTCCTCCAGATCTCCACCGATCAGTACAAAAATGCAGAAAAAGCAAACATAGTATAGCTCTGTAGTATTCTTAGTGAGGACAATAGCACCAATAACCCCACTATCCTATGGGGTGTGTGGGAATAGTATCCCAAAATTACCAATATAAATGACACCCATATAAGTGCAAAAACGTTTAAATCTGCGTACCAGATATCCTGAGAGGTACCCTGCTTGTTCTTCTGTTGCAATATATATATATATATATATATATATATATACACACATATACATATACACACATACATATATAGAACATTTCTATCTATAGAATCGTAGATGGTAACACATAGCTACAGAAAAGAACAAACTGGCGAAAAGTCTGCCCACTTTCTATTGCAGTTCCAAAGCTAATTAAAGCATTTTCAGGATAGACTATTTTCTAATCAGGGGATTTACTTACAGTTAATTCACTGTTTTGTTATACAGAGTTCCAACAAATTCCAGAATTAAACCATAAGCATTAAGGTCTAACCTTACCCTGGATTACATTTTTTCCGGTTACCGGGATCCAAAATGTCATCATCATCATCATAATTTATTTATATAGCACCAGCAAATTCCGTAGCGCTTTACAATTGGCAACAAACAATAATAAAACAATACTGGGTAATACATACAGACAGAGAGGTAAGAGAACCCTGCTCGCAAGCTTACAATCTATGGGAAAATATATATTTAGTCTTTATTTATTCCTTTATATTAATTATAATTTGCAGAATCTGATAAGCTTTTACATGATTATGCCTCTTGTTTCTTTATGTTAGTTTTCATTTTTTAATGTGTCACCTAGTACTAGCAATTTTGATGTTTCTTCTTACTGTACATTGCTTACTTTCAAGTTAACTGTAATTATAATTTTGATTAAACTTAACTGATAGTATATGCAGTTGGATTCCAACAATACAATACAATTATATTATAAGAAAGGGTTTTGCTGTTCCTAACACTGATACTATAAATATGGTAATATTACCAGACATATGGCTTTATTCATTAAGGCAGGCAAAACAACCTTATTGTGCCGTTTTTGAAAAAAACGCACATAATTCAGGCATATGACCGTCCGTAATCAACTAGAATACAGGTCTAGATACGTTCTGCATATACAGCACTTGCTGTATTGAGAGAGACAAAAGACAGTGCAGGATATGTACAATACATATGTGCAATATGAATCTCCACAGAATAAATGATTCAATTATTGTCACCTGTTAATAATATAGTCATTAATAAAAAATAAAAATTTCCCTTTTTTTTATGAAACACATTTATCAGGATGTTATTAATGTCTACTGTACATAAAATGCATTTTTACAGTTGCTCTTGATTGCAAACACATGTTCTATCATGTATTCGCGACTGTCATCACTATCACTCAGCACTTACACCTACCTGTAACCGGTACAAATGATACGATTGAAAAACACGTATGTTAGAGATGCCCAAAGCATGTATCGGACGCAGCGTGCGCTTGACCTTGGCACGCCCTTTCTGTACATTGACTAGGTGCATACAACCCTTCCCCTCTCCGTTCTGTTCTTTAAGTCTGTAATTTACCTGTGATCATGAATTGCGTTCTTCGGCATATGTTTGTTTTGCGCATGCACAGTGAAAAAAATGCGAAATACACCCGGCAAATGAACATAACTACCCCTAATGTGCAATATGTGAGTATGTATAAAGTTTGGCAAAGCACCAATTTAGTAATTTATTGATTTGTGAAACATGTTTCATTTTAGGTTATATTACTAGAACTAAGATATTATTTATAGAAATGTGCTAATTAAGTGTTTTAAAAACTGTATAAACTGTTATAACTATGATCTTGTAATATAAAAGTTACAACTGGTTGTATGTGATAACCCCATTTAAGCTTCAAGTATTCTCCCTCCCTTAACATGTCATGTTTTGTCTAGGACCAGGGTATATGCAGTAAGATTGAAATGCAGCATATATTACGGTAATCAACACTTAAGTCACTTAACTAGACATGAGTCTTCGTTTATCATTCATATAAATGGAGACTATAGTGATATTGAGCTGTGTGGATGTTTATAATATTACAATCTATTTTTCGATAGTCCTTACCTGTGTTGTGCAAACCGTTCTGCTTGGGAACTTTGCAGCCAGTCTGAGGAAGAGTCTAATTTCTGCTCTTTTTAGAACAGAAAGCACAGTGTCATTAACCAGATTTGTTTTCCTACCGCGTGCCAACAGAAGAAGTAAAAAGGATGTGGAATGACTAAGTACTCTTCCTGCCATTGTCAGGAGTTCATCTCAGTGAGGAAAAGTGACAGGAAAGTATTAGGAAACATATTTTCCTGTCCAGTTGCTGTGTGTGAGAATTTGTTGTGTCATTTCTAATAAATTTCTAGTAACTTTTCTAAAATTATACAATTGTGAATCAGAGACGCTGTATGTAGAAGCTTATTAATACTGTGCATCATAAGTATAGGGAAGAATGGACCACATACACAGGTTGATTCCTGGCACTTTTATTTTATTGTAAAATAAGTAGGTTAAAGAAAGCCAAACTATTTTACTGCAATGAGGTTTTCTAAGGAGATTTTACTCACCACAGGGATAATTGTTAAATACATAGTGCATAAAGGACAGATGTATACCTATATCCTACATAAAACAAAATAAGAAATTGAGCATACTGTAGACTACTTTGAAAACAGTATTATTCAAGCACTACTGGAGTGGCAGTAATCATGGGAGACTTTAATCTACCTGATGTGAACTGGGAGGTTTTTTTTGCAAGTTCCAGTAGAAGTAGGGACATTCTGAATTCCTTGCAGGGAGCATATCCCTCACGCAAATGGTCAGGGAGCCCACTCGCAAAGACACAATATTAGACTTAATACTTACAAATGGTGACAGAATATCTGATGTAAATGTGGGAGAGAACGGAGGATCCAGTGACCATCAAGCAGTATGGTTTAGTATAAAGACAGAGACCAACTCATACCACACAAAAACAAAGGTGTTAGATTTTAGGAAGGCTGACTTTGTAGAGATGGGAAAATGTGTAAGTGACTCTGTGGCAGAGTGGAAAAATTAAAAAGTGCAATACTAAAAGCAACAGACCTTTGTATCAATAGGGTTAGGAAAAGCACAAAGAAAAGGAAGTCAGTGTGGTTTGCAAGAGAAGTAGCAAGTTTTGTGAAAGCAAAATAGATGGCTTTTAGGAAACATAAGCAGACTCAGAATAATGAAGACAAAGCTGCGGGTTTGAAAAAGTGGGGATGTTGCCTATAGCAACCAATCAGATTCTAGCTTTCATTTATTTGGTACCTTCTACAAAATGATAGCTAGAATGTGATTGGTTGCTATAGGTAACATCCCCACTTTTTCAAACCTGCAGCTTAGTAAATCTAGCCCAAAGAGGTGTATCTTGTTAGACAGAAGGAGGCTAAGAATGTAATCAGATGTGTAAAGGCACAAGGGGGCAAAACTTTTTTTAGGTACATAAGTGAAAGGAGAAAAGCAAAAGGAGGAATAATAAAACTAAATACAGAGATTGAGAGTCTTGTTAATGGAGACAAGGAAATAGCAGATCATCTTAATAATTGATTTTGCTCAGTATTCACTATAGAAAGAGAGTGAAATGGGCCACAGTTACATTGCCAGTATATTCATAAAAATTAGATAGGACCTTCTCTTCTGTAAATATACTTGTACCTAACAGAACTTTCAAAACTGAAAGTGGATAAATCAATGGGGCCAGATGGGATACATCCAAGGATACTAAAATAGCTTAAATCGGTGCTAGTAACACCATTAACAGAATTATTCAACCAGCCACTAGTTACAGGAGTAGTCCCAGAGGACTGGAAAAGAGCAAATGTAGTCCCACTGCACAAAAGTGTAAGCAAGGAAGATGCAAGCAACTACCGACCAGTGAGCCTTACATTAGTAGTAGGGAAATTGATGGAAACACTCTTAAAATAATGAGTTGTAGGATATCTCAAATACAGTAATTTACAGAATCTTAATCAGCATGGATTTACTGGGGGGAGATCATGTCAAACAAATCTTATTGACCTTTTTGACCAAAGTAATAGATAAAGGGGGGGGGGAGTAGATGTAGCTTATCTAGACTAGTAAGGCTTTCGGCACTGTCCCACATTGTAGGCTATTAAATAAAGTCAGGAGTTTGGGATTGGATTTTAAGATGGTTGAATTGATAAGATCTTGGTTGCTGGATAGAAAACAGAGAGTTATAGTAAATGGAGGAAAAGTTACCAGTGGAGTATTCCATGGATCTGTACTTGGACCAGTGCCTTTTAATATCTTTATTGGTGACATTGCAAATGGTATTGGAGGAAAGTATGCTTTTTTGTAGATGACACAAAGATATGCAGCAGGATAGACACACCAGGAGGGGTAAAACAAATAATTGATGATCTATGTAGACTAGAGGAATGGTGAAGAGAGTGGCAACTACAGTTTAATGCCAAAAAATGCAAAATCATGCACTTGGGTCTCAAAAACCCAAAGGCTAAATATAGTATTAAAGGCACTATAATGGAAACTACTAAGAAGGAAAGGGATCTAGGAGTCACTATTTCAGGTGTCTTAAAGGCAGGTAAGCAATGTAACAAAGCAATGAGGACGGCAATTCAGATGCTTGGTAGCATAGGGAGTGGAATCAGTAGCAGAAAGAAAGAAGTAATAATGCCACTGTATAGGTCATTGCTACGGCCTCATCTAGAATACTGTGTTCAATTCAAAAGGCCATATCTCCAGAAGGATATAAATACATTAGAGACTGTTTAAAAAGGCAACTAAAATGGTCCATGGCCTACAGCAAAAATCTTACCCAAAAAGACTAAAACATTTTAATATTAAATAAGAGAACTTTTATTATTATAGTTTGGAGCAGATAAGAAAAGGGGGGACATGATAAAAACTTTCAAATATATCAAGGGTTTTAACAAGGTACAGGAGGGAAACGTTCTTCAAAGGAAGAGAAATATTACAACATGAGGACGTGCACTGACACTGGAGGGAAGTAGGTTCAGAGGAAATTTGAGGAAAAACTACTTCACAGAAAGGGTAGTGGATAAGTGGAATATCCTCCCATCAGAGGTGGTAGAGGGTAATACAGTAAAGAAACCTAAACATGCTTGGGATAGACATAAGGATATCCTTACAAAGAATAAAGGATCAATTAGGGTTTGAGGTTACAATAGGATAAAAAATGGGCAGACTAGATGGGTCAAGCGGTTCTTATCTGCCGTCAAATTCTATGTTTTTTATTGTAAGATGATTTTGAATTTACTTAGAAATGAAAGTAATTACCAGGCATACTTTTTTTTAAATGATTAAGATAGGGAGTTCAGTAACTATTTGAACATAGCATGTTATTTCATCCGTTATTATACTTCTACCCTTCCATGCATTCCATTACTGAAATCTCCTATCTTGCTGACTTAAATTTGAACATTTTGAAACCAATCTTGTTTTCGAAAATCCAATGAGGTTATTGTCTTGTTCTCTAAGTGGGACCAGTGATCTTATCAAATAAAATAAAACAATATTGGCTTAGGTGAGCCCATACTCACTGTAACTCCTCCCATCCTATTTCATTATTGAAAATAGATAGTAAATTCTGCCCAAATTGTGGCTAGCTGGTACAACAGTTAACTTCTTCATTATGTCATTTCCTCTTATATGTCACAGATATGAAAATTAAAAAACCTGTGTATCAATATGCGAATGTGTCCTATTGCAGAACTTTGGCAGAGGGATAGTTTTGTTAATAGGATACTATTACTGTACTAAGGCTAAACAGTGTGTTATTAGGTGGACTACAAACATATCTGTTTATATTCATAAAGACTCACAAGGCTGCCCTCTATCCCCTCTCATCTATATCAGTCATTCAACCTCTGGCCATTTGTGCTTGCTCTAAAACATCTTAATAGTTTTATGAGCCGCAGCGGTGCCTCAAGCCGCTGCCACTCATTGTCCGCATCATGGAGATGGCCATGATGATTTTCGACCCGGCCTTTGCCAAGGCAACGGTTGGGACACTTTTGTGTGCAGATGCCGCGTCCCGGCATTAGGGGCAGCCAGGCGCGTGCGAAAACTTGCTTAATTAGTAATTAACAGCCTTCTGAGCTGATTTAATCCTGCTGTGCCTCTCACTTGTTATTGGTCCATCTATGTTTATAGGGCTTTGTCTCCCTTCCAGTTATAGCGTCCAGTTCCTGTTCGTTTGCCTACTCCTGTCTGTTTGCTGAAAACTTTGGATTTATTCTCTGTGCATGACCCTCTGTTTGTTTTCCTGGATTTTGGATTCTTTGCTTATTGCCCTGACATCTGCTTAGTTATCTTGACTCCCTTTGATTGCTGCCAACCCTGACCTCTTGCCTGTACCTGACCACGTTCCCTACTTCGGATCCTAGACAATGGCCTGTTTCTGACCACGCTTCGATTGTCATCACCCGCTATCCCACGCTGCGCTTCATAAGCTTGTACTACGCTGAATGTAAGACCTGGGGGCATCGGAGTACCTGTGAGTGCAATGAGCTCTACGGGAAAGGCGGCTACTATAGGTGAAGACCTCTACATCCTGTTCTACAAGCTCATAATCGTAGTTGTTAGCCATAAGAAGTAGATGTAACTTTAGCAGAAAATTTGCTTTAACACTAAAAACATACATTTCTACATAACATAGTCCAGTCCTCTCATTGTTACAGAACTGGTAAATTCCCAGGTGTTAGATAATTACATATCTTCCAATAGTGCCAATTCTCACTGGGCTGTCCCGATTTATGATGGCCATAAGGGACAGAGATTACAAAGTTGAGTGTTTGGCCTCTGTAGAATGTGGGTATGGATGGGGGATTGGACAATAGTATCCTATTTTTTTTCTCAATAATGTACTGAGGTATGCAATGCTAATTTCTTCTCACTATTTTATTTGGAAGGATTTATTCACCTGCGTCAGGATTTCTTACTCCCTTTCAGATAATATTTGTTATTGCTTCTGGGAGGTGCGTGTTGCTGCTGCAACGCCTCTTTGCTGGGTAGTTTGGCTGGATCCTCCTGACCACTTACTTTCAATAAGGACAGCTGGGTTGCAGGAAGCATGTTGACGCTGGGGGTTCAACACAGGTCATCTGAGGTTGGAAGAACGTTAGCTCTTCTCTCTAGGTAAGAGGGACATAATAGGTACTGGTGTCTTGCAGGAATAGAGCAGGATTTTTAAGAATAGTAATGTTTATTTGCTCTTAAATACCTCATTAAAAAGATGTTGCAAACAGCACCCCTCTAAGGTAATACATGTTACACCTACTAAAAAGGGCATTTCACACACACAGGTTGGCAGGGGATAATCAAGCCCTCTGTCTCTTTATCCTGTCCAGGTTGATTCACTTATCTTGCACACAAATCAGCCTGGACCATGCACCTAATTTAATATTGTACTCAGGGGTGGTTAAAGAAGGGGTTGTTCTCCCCCCTGTCCACGTACGGCCAGTGAGTGAGGGATTCGTAAGCTCCCTCTCCACTCTGGCTCAAATGTCTGGGCAATTTTTATTTAATTCTCCTTTTGAAACTACCTTCCAGGATCCCTGATTTGGGGTCTAGTGCCCTCTCTAAGCTGAAATTGGCTCAGAGGTTTGAACTCTAGGGCAGAAGTCTCCCTGCTGCTACTTCTGAAGCGCTCAGGTCTCTATTGTCGCACTTTGCCTCCTGGGACTTCCAGGAGGCAATGTGTTTCCTGGATTCAGTTGACTGCAACAGGTGCAATGAGAAGACCACTGTTCTGCGGATACCGTAGTGGATTGAAGTGCGACGGCTGCTTCGGTTCCCATCACTTTAGCTCTACTTTTAAACACTAGGAAAACATTTTGTCTTTCTAAAGATTTCAAATATATCTACATTATTATATACCAGGCAATGCACCAGCAGAGCAAATCAAATGGGTCATTAAATAAAATGTTGCACAGGGGTGTGGGGACACACAACCACATGGATGATAGTGTGAACTCCTCACAGGGCTAGTTGGTGGATTACAATGATTGATCTATGTATTACTGACCTATGTGCTATTAGTATCACTGTGCCACAACATCCTGCAAGCCCAAGATTCAGGGCTTTCCCTAGAGGAGGGGGGGAGGTATAATAGTCAGGGATGACTGCAATTAGTTTATACACTGAAACTAAAATTTTGTAAAATACACATAGAGTAAAACAAATCCCACTATTAGTTAGTAGTCAGTGTAAGATAGGTTGTGGATTTTAAAGCTAGTAGCGGCATTCTAAACCTACATAACCATACATAGAACACAATTCGAAAAGTATATCATGGAAAAGGGTCAAAAACACAGCAATGTGAAGGCTTGGATGAATTTTAAAATATTCTCTTCAGTGCAATTGCAAACAACAGTCTATAAGCATTTCCAATAGCTGTCTGGTGCATTGCTTTTGCCTATGTATTATTTGTATAGCTATTTATCTAGCTTAGAGAAACTGTTAAATCACAAATTTAAGGACATCCCCTCTCTCAGACTTTGTTATTGATGATAGGAGTTGTCCTGGCACATTTTATGAATTCTAGAAAACATGGATGGTCTGCTTCACTTGTATCACCTGGGCCAGTGGGGATTAATAACTAACTAGTAATGCAGATGTGCGGCTCACTGGAAGACTGTCTGATCTTTTACCAGTTCTTATTTTTAATACTTGTGAGCTCAGCCACATGTTTTGAGCCTTGTGGCTCATGTAGACACATGTGGCGTTTTTGGCATATAATATGCTTTTTTACTTCTGCGGTTGGCCACAAAGCACTAGATAACTGTGGCCACACATAGACTGAGTCACATCTTGCACTTATGGCCCTGTACTATTGAAGAGGAGGGGGTGTGTTGCAGCAAATGCGACTTATGTAGACTGAGATTTAGACACACATACGGGAAACTTGCTGTTGCTCGACCACTGGTGTAAGTTACAAACTGATAATGATGACGATCGGCTTAGATGAGCCTGGCTCAAAATACCCCTGTAAAATGTGTCCTTTCCTTGGATGCAATTTACGTTTGCATTTTAGATGGTAACTGCTGCCAACTCTACATGAGGACTCTGGTGTACAGCTTAAGCTACAATGAGTAGAGAAGCTTAGTGAATTTTCCTTCTAACTTCAGTCAAACCCTGTGCATTGTTTTTACATGTCTATGCAGGCTAGCTTTCCTGCCTATGCAAAAAGACTTTGCTCCAACAACCCAATTAATGATGGATAAGACTATATCCCATTCTATATTGCCTTTGCTCCAGTATTTCCTCATGTATAATGTATCTGATGACATTTATCCTACACATAGCTAGTCAATAATCAGTGATACAAAGAAAATTTATTCACCTAACTCATTTTTTTAAAACAGATTTTTTTCTGGACCACGGCGTTATTGCAATTATCAAGTTCACTGAAAATCTTGTCAACTTAAGACAATAGTGCATTATGCACATACTTCACATTCATATCCTTCATTGACTTGACTTCTTTCAGACAGTTTTTCAAATCTTCCTGTTTTCTGATACAAACCTCTACCTTTGTTTCCAGTTTGCTTACTTTGTTAGTAGTAGCTATGTAAAATAGGAATAGTAATAATAACAGTCATTCATTTCAATGCATCCTGTTCAGTGCTATTCAGACCTCTAGTTCTATATTTTCAGACTATATTTTCTGGTATAGTGGCCCTGGAAAAATTTCTGAAAGTGGCCTCATGTGGGTGTGACCATATCAACTGTAGGCAGGTCGAACACAAAAGAAGGCGGGATTAGTACAAAGTTGACTATGTCACCAGAGGCCTGTAAAGTGCTAGACTGCCCATTACATATCACCCTTCCCCCAAAATTCCCAACCATGGGACAAACATATCCCTGGGTGGAACAGAGCTCTAAATAAGGACTGTCCAGCTGAAATCAGGATAGTTGGGTGATATGATTACTGGTTCACCCACATAATCGCTGCCTCCTCTGTGTATGAGTGATGGGTACAGTTTGACTAATACATAGAAAGTAGGACAATATGAGTAACTAAATTTAGCAGTAGTAAACCAGTAACAGAAAATGTCATCACAATATACATATTTGTGTTTATTTAATAACATAGTGCAGAGGAACTTCCAATATAGAAAAATACAGTTGGCAGAATGTCTTGGTCTCTCTTACCTATTTTTGTCGCTTTCCCTACATGTAGTTGCTGGTGTCTCTTGCTCAGTTTGCCACTTGTCTAGATCCTGGAATGTCGGGGGCCCTATCTGGAAAAAAAATGAATACATGAAATTTAGAAAACTCCAACGAGCCCCGGTGTTAAATCAAAACCACCCATATTTAATAATAAGGCCTCCCTCCAGCTCCAACACTAAAATACTAGTATTCACATTGAATAAATAACCCTCCCTCCAAAAGCCACAGCAATAAATTAATAGCATTTACATTTAATAAATATAACCATTTCCCACAACCATCCCAGCATTAAATAATTTATATTCACATTTAATAAATAGTCCTCCTTCCCAAACTCAGCCCCACATTCAATAAATTGACCCAAACTACCCCACCATTAAATTAAAGGTCCTGTCACCTCAACTTAAATTAAAAGGCCCCATTATTAACTTAAATTACCCCGTCATCACCCACAAATAAATAGCACCCACCTAAATAATTAGCTCCAATCCGCAGTCCACCTTTAAATTAATAGCCTACCTCCCACCCAAATTAGAGTAGAGATAGTCATAGTAGTAAAAGCATTTACGTGTAAAAATATCTATTTCCCACAACCATCACTGCCACTAAATAATTCATATTCACATTTAATAAATAGATCTCATTCTCCCCAAACTCACCCCCACAATAGCCCCCAAACCATTATTTAAATGGTAATTAAATGGTAAATTAAATTACCTACTTCAAACCCACATTACATTGCACTGACATCAGCCCCCTTGTCATCACACACACAACACTGACATCAGCCCCCTTGTCATCACACACTGACATCAGCCCCCCCTTCACACACACAGCACCGACATCAGCTCCCCACCTCTTCACAAAAACACAGCACTGACATAAGCCTCCCCCTCTTCACACACAGAGCACTGAAATCAGCCCCCCACCTCCTCACACACACAATACTGACATCAGCCCCCTCCACCTCTTCACACACACAACACTGACATCAGCCCCCTCTCTTCACACACAGCACTGACATCAGCTCCCCTCTTCACACACACAAACACACAATACTGACATCAGCCACCCCTATTCACACACACAACACTGACATCAGCCTCCCCCTCTTCACATACACACACAGCACTGACATCAGCCCCCGTCTTCACACACACACACACACACACACACACACACACACACACACACACACACCTGACATCAGCACCCCCACCTCTTCAAACACACAGCACTGACATCAGCACCCCCACCTCTTCAAACACACAGCACTGACATCAGCCCCCCCACCTCTTCAAACACACAGCACTGACATCAGCCCCCCCACCTCTTCAAACACACAGCACTGACATCAGCCCCCCTCTTCACACACACACACACACACACACACACACACACACACACACACACACACACTACTGACATCAGCCACCCCTATTCACACACACAACACTGACATCAGCCTCCCCCTCTTCACACACACACACACACACACACACACACACACACACACACAACACTGACATCAGCCTCCCCCTCTTCACACACACACACACACACACACACACACACACACAACACTGACATCAGCACCCCCACCTCTTCAAACACACAGCACTGACATCAGCCCCCCTCTTCACACACACACACACACACACACACTACTGACATCAGCCACCCCTATTCACACACACAACACTGACATCAGCCTCCCCCTCTTCACACACACACACACACACACACACACACACACACAGCACTGACATCAGCACCCCCACCTCTTCACACACACACACACACACACACACACACACACACACACACACACACACACACACTACTGACATCAGCCACCCCTATTCACACACACAACACTGACATCAGCCTCCCCCTCTTCACACACACACACACACACACACAGCACTGACAACAGCCCCCCCACCTCTTCAAACACACAGCACTGACTTCAGCCCCCCTCTATACACACACAATACTGACATCAGCCAACCCTATTCACACACACAACACTGACATCAGCCCACCACACCTCTTAATACACACACACACAGCATTTACACTAGCCCCCTTGTCATCACACACAACACTGACACCAGCCCTCTTGTCATCACAGACACAACACTGACATCAGCCCCCTTGTCGTCACCCACACACACACTAACATCAGCCCCCTTATTATCTCACACACACACAACACTGAATCAGCCCCTTTGTCATCACACACACATCACTTACATCAGCCACCCAGTTCTTCACACACACACAACACTGACATCACTTCACACTTACCTGTCATCTGCTTCCACCTGTGCTTTCTGTTCTGTTCACATGGGACGGCATCTGTCACATGTTTCGTTCCATGTGATGTCTGGCTCCTACAGGATAGCCCACACATCTCAGATCCGCGGCCACTAGAAGGAAGGTCACTGGTCCGGGGGAGGGGGTCAGCCATCTTCCTTGTTTTAAAAAAAAAAGTATGCAATAATAAAAAAAACCGTCAAGCAGCACACGTGTGGCCTCATTAGGTCATCGACCTACCGGGAGAATTCCCAGTAACGCCTATGACCAATTCCCCCTGGACCTATCCACACTAATTCTACCAAACCAGGTGCATCAGTTCCTGAACTAGAAAAATAAGACCTGGGAGTAAATATATTAAGGAGCGGATCCATAAAATCGCCAATATTCAAATTCAACATTATACACACTACATGATCGTTAGGTGGATTGGTCGGAAAATATTTAACAGTACGACAAACCAAATGAGCCAACAATCGACACTTTGGCACGACTTTCGACAATCATGTCAATATACACACTGACCCGATTTCCAACCGAATGGTCGTATGTCGGCTGATTTGCCTGATTATTGGACGAAAATGCTTCAGTGTGTACCTAGCCTAAGGCTGTATACACATTACAGAGTTTTCAGACGATTATCAAGCCAATCCCATGATAAACGACTGTTCAGCCCGATATTGCATTAGCATGTACACTGCAATGATGAGCGATTATCATTCTAAAGATTATCATATCGTTTCATTTGATTTTTAAACCAAACTAAAAATCTTGTTCAACGATGGAACAATGCCATTCCAATTCTGCAGTGTGTATACACTCACAACTAGGACCTCCATAGAGTTTACAGAGTCACATCTATTCAGCCAATGGTTGACAGATGAAGAGCACAGAACTGAAGGTAAATCATGTAAAACGTGTATAGTATGTACACAAGAATCGGAATGGTTGTTTTTTTTTTTTTAACAAACGTTGGTAAAATTGTTATAGATAACACATCTGGAACAAATTTCTGTAGTGTGTACAGGGGCGGGCTGGCCCGGGGGTCAGGGGGGCATCAGTCCCCCGGGCCGCTCCGTCTGACCACTGTTCGGGCCGCCCCCGTGAATGCACTTTTTTTTTAATACTTACCTGCGGCCGCATCGCAAAACACGCGTCAGCGCACAGGCGGCCGCATCACATGACAGGCGATGCGGCCGCCTGTGCGCCCCCCCGGGCTGAGATTCGCCAGCCCGCCTCTGAGTGTGTACCCAGCCTAAGATAAGATTTAATACAAAGGATCTTTAACAAGTTTTAAATGGATCATAAGAATTATAAGAACTATTAACAAGGACAATCAGGCTAAGGCAAGGACAATAATTAAGCAGCGATAGTCCATTCATCCCTCTTTCTTCCTGCCTTGCCCCAAACAGTCAAGTCAGTGGATCATCATATGCATCAACGGTGCCTTTATAAAGTACCATAAATGCATTCTGCTCCGGAGTAGGGGCAAGAGTATCCTTGTACATGAACCCACACGGTATATGTTCACAAATGGAAAATAATATATAGCAAATATAAACAAATTAAGCAACTAAATAAGTTTATATGATGTAATTTTGTACAAATGACATAATAAAATGTGTAGCTCAAGCAAACATCCCTTCCATTCTCTTAAAACCATAGATAACTAGTGCTATCTATAAGCTGCACATTACGGAAATTGAATGCTTAAATCTTTCTCACCCTATGCAATCAGTGCAGCACTGCACAATGAATATTTTAATTACACTGGTCATCGCCAAAGGTGGAAAAAAAAAAAAAAAGTACATAAGAAAATACTACCCAAATACTCAGGAAGGAGGGACAACCTCAAAAATCAGATCACCTATGAGTCGCTCAACAATAAGGACCACAGGGGGTTTACATAATAGGAAGGAGATGGTGTATAAATTAAGGGGTTATAAGTATAAGTAAAGCCAAGGTGCCCAAATCTGGTGGAATTTATCATCCTTATCATGTAAATGATATGTAATCTGTTCCATTTAGGCAATAAACCAAATATAGGAGCGCAAGGTCGCCATAGTGGGGTGCTCAGCTTGTTTCCATGATTTAGACACTAGACATCGCGCTGCAGCAAGGATATGGGAAGCTAATTTTGCGGATTGCTTATCATCAATCAGGGGATAGCAAATAAGAAAGGACTATGGGTCCTTCCGGACGGGACACGGAAAAAAGAAGGAGAGGAGGACCCTAACTCGGTCCCAAAAGGAGGATATTCTGGGACAGGTCCACCAAATATGTAAAAAAGGATCCCATCTGGCCACAACCCCGCCAACATAGTGGAAAACTAGAGGGGAACATTTTAGTAATTTTGTCGGGGGTGTAGTACCACCAATAGAGTATTTTATATGTGTTCTCCTTGACTAGAGTGGAACTAGAGCTGGTGAAAACCTGTTCCCTTATGATCTCCCAATAATTTTCCTCCGGGGGGGCAGATTCCTCTCCTACTCCCTCTCATATCTACCACCGGGTGGGAAAAGTACATCAAGAATTAAGCTGTAGATATAGGAAATCGTACCTCTATGCAAAGGCAAAGAGAGACATAGGGTTTCAAAGGGGGAAACAGAAGTGGGGGAAGGAGCACCCCCTAGGAGAGAGCCCACAAAGTGACGCAACTAAAAATACTCATAAAATTTAGGATGGAGATTTGGATACTTGGAACGCAGGTCATCCCAGGAGATAAAGGCACCTTGATATAATAGATCTCCAACAAATCGAACACCCGCAGTAGACCAGGCACTATGAAAGGCTGAGGAGATCTCAGGAGGAAAGGCAGGATTACCCCAAAGAGGCAGAACAAGAGGGGAAGAAATCAGGACATTGAGATGGGGTCGGCAGGTCTCCCAGATTGCAGCTGAGAATAATAAGGTGGGGCATCGACAGGTAAGGGACGATCTATTTCCTCCCACACTCCAAAAACTGGTAGGTTAATTGGCTGCTATCTAAATTGACCCTAGTCTCTCTCTCTCTCTTCCTGTCTGTGTGTGCGTGTGTGTATGTTAGGGAACTTAGACTGTAAGCTCCAATGGGGCAGGGACTGATGTGAGTGAGTTCTCTGTACAGCGCTGCGGAATTAGTGGCGCTATATAAATAACTGATGATGATAATAATAGTGTGTGTGTGAGGGGGCAGCATATGAATGCAGTGTGTATTTGTGTGGGCCAGTAAATGAATGCTGTGTGTGTGTGTGTGGGGGGGGGGCAGTAAATTAATGCAGTGTGTGTTGGTGTGGGGGGGGGCAGTAAATGAATGCAGTGTGTGTGTGGGGGGGGCAGTAAATGAATGCAGTGTGTGTGTGTGGGGGGGCAGTAAATTAATGCAGTGTGTGTTGGTGTGGGGGGGGGGCAGTAAATGAATGCATTGTGTGTGTTGGGGCCAGTAAATGAATGTAGTGTGGGAGGGAGTTAGGCTATTAATTTAATCGTGGAGTGCAGGAGGGGGCTAATTATTGGGTGCTATTTCATTTGTGGTGATGGTGGGGCAATTTAATTTAATAGTGGGACCTATGAATTTACAATGGGGTAATTGGACCTATAATTTAATGCTGGGGTGGTTTGGGAGCTATTTATTGATTGTGGGCTGTTTGTGGAAAATGAAGTCTGTTTATTAAATGTGATTATGTGTTATTTAATGCCTGTGATTGTTGTGGGAAATGGTAATATTTGTTAAATATAAATGCTATTTAAATTATTGCTGGGGCTGTTTGGAGGGAAGGAAATAGGTTTATATATTAAATGTGTTTGCTAGCTAATGTCAGGGTTGGTTGGTGGGACAGAGATCTATTTAGCAAATGTGAATATTATTATTTTAATGTTGTGGCTGGAGGGAGGCCTAATTATAAAACATAAGTGCTATTGGTTTAACACTGGGACTGTTTGGAGTTTTCTAAATTTTATCTACCCATTTTTTTTCCAAATAGGGCCTCCAATATTCCAGGATCCCGACAACCAGCAAATGAGCTAAAGTAACCAGCAGCCACAAGTGGTGACAGTGACAAGAACAGGTAGGAGAGAGCAGGACAGTCTGCCAACTGTCCTGAATCTGGTGGGACAGTCCCGAATTTGAGTGACTGTTTTGCTTAGGACAGTTGGGAGGTATGTCACCGTGTACTGCTCGTGAAGGCAGAACTGTGTGCACCTAACAGTAGTGCACACAGTATTGCCTGTGTATTTGTCTAAAATGATAACCATGCTACATCATAGGGGGTGACCCTGTCTAAAGTGCCCAGGTCTCCCAGAGCCTTAATCCAGCTCTGGGCCTGGGCATAAAAATATATATGTGGATTAAGCAACACTAAAATAGCCTCGTTTTATATAGATAAACAGATATTGTACCAAAAACCATCCTTTAAGAATGGACTGCTACTTATGGGCCAGTGCTGTGTGCTTGCCCCCCGGGCTAAAGTCTGCCAGCTCTCGCCTGCTTACATCCGAACATGAATCAGTTCCTGAGTGTATATAGAGGTTTCCAATTTAGCAGAGCTTTTTAACCACACAAAACAATCTTCCACCTAGGGTCCCAGTAATCAGTACTCGGACCCTAATTTCAAAGAGGTTCCTTTTGATCAGACTAAACACATTTTATAAAGAACATGCAATTTATATGCACCATTGTAAATGTCTTTAGTTATACAACATACAATTGAGGATTTAAGAAGCAGTGAAATATGAGATAAAAAAAAGAAAACTTCAAACTAATAAATCACTTTAGCTCAACTGCATCTCCAGAACATTAAATTATTGACTCCCACTGAACTTGAAGGCCACGTTTGTGGCATTTTTTCAACCTCAACCTGTTTTCTGCCAGAGGGCTATGAAAATCTGTATCTTGGGAGACCCAGCATTTTCCACATTTTTGCTTCGGATCACATTCGCCTTGAAAATACCTTTTTTACATTTTTGCTCTTCTTCATAAGCAAATTTTGCATTATTTTTTAATGTCAGATAAGGCTTTCATTTGGTACTACAGTTCAGTAAATATAGTTTCAACTTTTGGAGGAAATAAATTAGAAAAATTGCAATAATTCTGGATTCTCCTTTCTACTTTCACAATATATATTAACTTTCAAAATGTGCTCCCAAATGTGCTCTGCAATATCTACTGTTCACAGGGTTAGAAAATATTTGCCCTTTGTTATGGGTTTTTTCTTTGTTACATCATACAGTATATATGTATACAGTGTATATGCATACATTCATCTTTTTACACATACTTTTTTTAAACCTTTGATTTGTAAAGCATCTGTTTCCAGGCCATAACAATGGGCATGGATTCTGCTGACATCCAAGCCTGTTAAATTATGTAAACACATACTCTCACCACTAGAGGGATAAGTGGAATGGTGATTTAGGGGCATATTCAATTGTTAGCGAGACGGGTGAAAATCCCGCGCTCGAAAAAACCCAAAAAACCTGCGCTCATTTTTTCCTGTTTGAGCGCGCGTTTTAAAAAAAAAAACCCCGCTCAATTCAATTGTTATATTGCATCGATCCCCTCGCGCTCTATTATTGGTCCTAGCGAGTTTGAAATGAGGAGTGGTTAAGGCAGTCATTTTAGTATAAAAAAATGAATGCAAATTAATTCAATCAAGAATGGCCCCAACACTGCACAAGAGAATGGGCCCCCACACTGCAATCAAGAATGGCCCCAGCACTGCACAAGAGAATGGGCCCCCACACTGCAATCAAGAAGGGCCCCAGCACTGCAAGCAACAATGCCCCCCCCCCCCCCCTCCCGGACAGCAGATTAAAAGATTTCACAAGGAGGTAAATTTTTAGCCATTTACAAACATTTCTTGAACACTGGCCAAGCATGGACATTTGTAAAGTACAAATATTTGTGGCACAGTGGGCAAGCCAGACATTTCTTCGAAGGTACAAATAATTTTTGGAACTTCGCATAAATGAGTGTGTGTAGGTAAAGCATCATAAAACTGAGGCGTTCGTCAATGGTAAGTATTTTGTTTTGGGTTTTTTTCAATTAAAATCTATGGTGTACATGGGGGTGTTTACGTTATTTCTTGGGGTTTTATTATTTTTAAGAAAGATTTGTGGTTGGAATGAGGGTGTTGTGGTTTTATTTAACATTTTACTTTGTGGAACTACAGATCACAGCCAGCCGTGGGTGTAAGAGCATGTTGGCACTTGTGGTTCTACAAGTGCAAACATGCCCTGGGTGCCATGGGTACGCTGGTGCTTGTAGTTAGACAAGTAGCAGCATGCCCACACTATTTAGGCCAACATGGCTGGCTGGGACATGTAGTTCCACAAATCAAACTTTTTTTTTTGTTTTTTTTTCATACAAAATTCCCATTTATTAACCTACTACTCACAGCCCAGGGGTAGTAGGAAGAGCCCTAGTGCTATCGGCACTGGGCTGGGTGTCCCTAGGGGGGTGGCCCGTTTACATTTTTCAGCGGACCACACTCGCTGAACAGTCTGTGGGTGTTTAGTCATTATGGCCGTGGGACCCAAACTGCGTTCCCCCCCTGCTATAGTGCCTATCGCCCCGGCTGGTTTGCCTAGTGCTGGTTCAATTAAAATAGGGGGAACCCTACGCCAAATTTTTCAAAGATTTTAACTCGCACATCAATAGCCTGCCAGCACTAGGGCTAAGACTAAATAGAGTGGGGAGCAAAAGATTTTGGTTTTAAAAAAAATAAAAAAATAACATGCTACTTTTCACCGAGAGCTGACTGAGGTCAGGCACAACCACTTCCCCCCCCTTAAAAAAAATTATATAAAAAAGTTTAAATACATGCACCACTAAATGGTTTTTTTCTAAAGGAGGAACTTTCCAAAAATTATTAATTATTATTACAATTTTTTAAGTACTTCTCAGTTTTTAGGTAACTTTTACACCTATATTTTCAGTTTAATGTATATTTTTCTTAACTTAATAAAAAAAAATTTTCTTTGAGCAGACCAAAATGCGAGATGAAACTGCAGATTTGCCTGTTTCACACTCAGCGTTAAAAAACAATTGAATAGATTTTCCGCTGAGGGTTCGCATCCAGCCTATACTTTAACATTGACAAACGGTTGGAGCGCGATAACACCGTTTCGGCAAAAAAAAAAAAAAAAAAAGATTAGCATTGCGGGAGAAGTTTCCGCGCTCGAAAATAAGGAAAAATAGCCAAAAAATGACTTAACGCGCTCGAACTTCGAAAGTCGCTAACAATTGAATATGCCCCTTAGGGTTTTACAAGAACTTTCTGGTAATGTTGTGGAGTTCATAGAATTCAGAAGGATCCTTTTCTGTATGTCAGGTGCCACAATGTACACTGAATAACTTAGCTGGGTTTCAGCTACTCTATGATCTATAGCAGTGCTCTGCAACCTTTTCTCACCCTCAGCACACCTAAGCCCTTCCCAGAATTCTGCAGCACACCAAAAGCAAAAATATACAAAAAAACAGGAATTACAAAGTGCATACACAGAAATTACATTTAATTGTTATTTTTTATGTGATAAATTTAACATTGCAGCAAATAATATTTTTTTTTCATATAACTAATATTATCTATGTTACCTTATAACTATAATTAATATTTACTTTTAACTACAATGAATGCATACTTGCCAACTCTCCCGGGAATGTCCGGGAGACTCCCGCATTTTGCGAGAGTCTCACGGACTCCCGGGAGAGTGTGGCAATTTCCTGTATCTGGCAGAATTCTTCCCACTTCCTAGCGAAGAAAAAAAAAAGCGAAAAAGAAAAAAAAATACTAACGTCACCACAGCGCCAGCGCCCCTACTCTCTGCCCCGTTCCCACTGAATGTTGGGCGTGACGTCATCACACCAGATGTTCAGAGAGGAATCAGCAAGAAGACAGAAGAGAAGAAGTGAAGAAAGAAGCCAATAGAAAAGGTAATTGAAGGAACGGAAGCAAGGGGGAGTAAAGGCAGCATGGCAGAGACTGGAGGGGGAGCACAGACAGCATGGCAGAGAGTGAAGGGGGAGCAAAGACAGCATGGCAGAGAGTGAAGGGGGAGCAAAGACAGCATGACAGAGAGTGAAGGGGGAGCAAAGACAGCATGGCAGAGAGTGAAGGGGGAGCAAAGACAGCATGGCAGAGAGTGAAGGGGGAGCACAGACAGCATGGCAGAGAGTGAAGGGGGAGAAAAGACAGCATGGCAGAGAGTGAAGGGGGAGCACAGACAGCATAGCAGAGTGTGAAGGGGGGCCAAAGCAGCATGGCAGAGTGTGAAGGGGAGCCAAAGCAGTATAGAGGGCGCAGTGTGATCATAAGGAGGCACAGCATGGTGATGAAGGGGCACAGTAATGTGTGTGTGATGGCACAGCGGGCTTGTGGCAATGTAATGTGTGTGTGGTAGGTGGTGGCTCACAAATGGGTGCTATTTTGTTTGTGGAGTGACGGTGGGGCAATTTAATTTTATAGTGGGGACTATAAATTTAAGAGGGGTGGTTTGGGGGCTATTAATTGAATTTAATGTTGGGGCTGGAGGAAGGCCTAAGTATTAATTGTGGGTCCTAATGATTTAACGCTGAGGCTGTTTGGAATTTTCTAAATGTACCCATTTTTTTTCCAAATAGGGCCCTCAACATTCCAGGATCCAGACAAGAACAGGTAGGACAGTCTGTCAAATATTCTGAGTCTATTCTGAGTCTAGTGGGACAATCCCGATTTTTGGGGACTGTTCTGCCTAATCTAAGGGGCAGGTCAAGACTGTGCACTCTTTATATACTACACTATGGTGCTAGCTGTCCTTCGTGGGATGACCACTCCCCCCTCTAGTGTTTGGTCTCGCCTCTATGATGGCTGGCCACACCCCCTCTGGTGGACCCCTAGCGTTGAAGTCTCCCAGTGGGCCCTTCATGCCCCAGTCCGAAACTGTATACTAGCCTACTAATATTAACATATCCGCTACACAATGCTGCAGCTCTTATTAATTTGCATTCCCTGCGCTCGGCCATTGACCGTCGCCTCTATTCTGCACTGATCACCTCATCCCATGCCAGAATTCAAGACTTCTCCCATGCTGCCCCTCTCTCCACTGAAACGATCTCCCTTGCTCCATTCGTCTGTCTATTCTAAGCTCCATCAAACGGACTCTTAAAACCCATCTGTTCCTCAAAGTCTATCAGCCACCCCCCCTACCTTCTCCATCCTTCTCCTCACCTCCTACTCCCCTGCTTGCGCTCCTCTTGCGCTTGTTCCCCTCCAATGACTCCTCTCGTGTCTGCTGTCTGTTTCCCCTACCCTTAGTATGCAAGCTCCTATGAGTAGGGCCCTCTTCCCTTCTGTCTCAATACCATCTCTTTATCTACAACATCACTGTACTTCCTATGCTTGGAGCTATTGGAGTCTTGGTTTTACTCGTTTTGTTCTGTACTGTTATACCTATTTTGGTCTACAGTTTGTATTGTATTTGTATTGTATTAGTATTTTGTACGGCACTGCAGAAACCATGTGGCACCATATAAATAAAGAATAAAATAATAATAATAATAGAAATACTAATAATAATAATAATAATAATAATAATGTTATTGGATACATTACCTCTGCATTACATTTTGCTGGATGGAATGCTACAATGTCATAACAGTGTGTATATGTTCTACAAAGATATATTTATGTATACCTACAATTAGTTACATTATTTTATGTACAATATATACAAACATATTATATCTAGGCTACAAAGTATTGTATTTAATAAATGCAAAGAACTGAAAACTGGCTGGCATTGTGTAAAGAAAAAAACCACTGGATCCCTCTGCATTAAATACATTAATATTGATATTCTAGCTACTGAAAGCTGTGTTCTCTATTAAAAACACGGATTGTTAGTTCCCCATATTGCAATACATGTTATACTGACCAACTCATGCCCAAGTCTTCCTCTTCTGGCCAGTCATACATTATGGGCTTGCTCACAATTTTGCCTAAGAACACAGCCATGAATAAAGAATGGTACCAAAACATCCTCCAAGAGCAACTTCTCCCAACCATCTAAGAACAGTTTGGTGTCGAACAATTCCGTTTGCAGCATGATGAGCACCTTGCCATAAGGCAAAAGTGATTACTAAGTGGCTCGTGGATCAAAACATTTAAATTTTGGGTCCATGGCCAGGAAACTCCCCAGACCTTAATACCATTAAGAACTTGTGGTCAATCCTCAAATGGCAGGTGGACAAACAAAAACCCACAAATTCTGACAAACTTCAAGCATTGATTAGGCAAGAATGCCATCAGTCAGTATGTGTCCCAGAAGTTGATTGACAGCATGCCAGGGCGACTTGCAGAGGTCTTCAAATAAAAGGGTCAACACTGCAAATGTTGACTCTTCGCATAAACTTAATGTAATTGTCAATAAAAGTTTTTAACACTTATGAAATGCTTGTAATTTTACTTCAGTATACCGTAGCAATATTTGACAAAAAGGTCTAAAAACACTGAAGCAGCAAACTTTGTGAAAACCAATACTTGTGTCATTCTCAAAACTTTTGGCCATGACTGTATAAATTGCATATTAAATATAACCAAGAATGAATTCAATGTACAGACAGTGTAATTTGAAAAACCAAGATTGTTTATTTTAAAGACAACAATAGATACTAATAGATACTAAAACCAACATTTAGCCATGTAGACTATATCTATAATAATTTTGTGTTTTTTAATAATATTGTACATTGATTATTTGCTGCATAAAACTTTCTTATGTTCGAGTTAAAAGGGGTTAACAAAGCTTTGTAGGATGGTGACAAATTTCTGCCTGTGTCTTTTAATTTCAGTGTGTCTTAAGCAGGCGCGGGCTGGGAGAGGGAAGCCCGAGGGGCACACAGGCGGCCGCATTGTATGACATGGGATGCGGCCACATCATTGATGACGCGGCCGCATCGCCTGTCATGTTATGCGGCCGCCTGTGCGCTGACGCGGCCGCATTCCATGTCATCAGATGCGGCCGCCGGTGAAAATGTGGTATATTGCATCCGGGGGGCGGCCAGCCGGCCTACCCCCCGGTCCTAATAGCAGTCTGACTGAGCGGCCCGGGGCCAGCCCGGCCCTGGTCTTAAGGATTTTCAAATACAAGTTCAATGGCTCAAACAACACATGTGCAGGATAAATCTGTAGTTTGTAGACATTTTCCATATATAAGTTATTGCATATTATTTTTATTATGATATTCAGTTTATATGTTGTTAATTAGAAGCTTTCTTAGTTTCTTGTCAGACACTTGTTGCTGTCACGGTGGAAATGACTTTGTAACATCTGTAAAAAAGAATGAAAACAAAAAAATTAGTATATCATATATTTTTAGCTAACATTACAAAAGATTATAACATGGCGGATAACAATTTAAAATAATAACTTTTAGTTCTGAAAGCAATGTCTAGAACTACGTTTTATTTAAATATACTTACATTTTTATATGCTGATTAATTAAACTTGTCTACAGTCTATATCTTGTGAGTTGAAGAGATTATCTTAGAATACTCTTTAATACACAGTCTTGAATTGAAGTTCCAATGTCTGTCAATAGATAGTAAGCAAAAAGAAAAATAACGATACACATACTAGAAGGTAATTAAAAATGGAGACAAGACAAGAAGCCTGTGAGAGGCCAGATAGGGGTGAGACAGTCAAAGAAAGAAATGAACAAAATAAAAATAAAAATAACGGAGTAAAGGAAAGATATATGTATGGTCCCAAGTGAAATTACCTGATGTGGTGCTGTGCCACAGGCCTGTAGATTGTTCTCTTTTCAATGATGAGGCAGCTCTACTGTGGAAGTTGTCTGGTGTTCACTTTCTGTTTCATCTGTTTTCATTGCTAATTTCCGAGGTTGGTACCCGAGCATGTCGGTAATGCTTCGTAACATTCTCTTAGACATTTGTTTGCATCATGTCATTTTCGATGAGTTGCAGACTTGTGGAAACTGCGATGCTCGCTGCTGCTACATGTTGCTGTGCGATCCACATTTCATTTAAAGTTGCCCACTTTTGATATTGTGACATTTGGAGATTTCCGAGTGCTGTAGAATGTTTCATTTGATGCATTCCCTGGTTCAAAAGTGTTTGGGCAAAGAGATTCTGATTTGCCAAAATTTGTCTCTAATTGTCCAGAAACATGCGAATCACAGAGAAACAAGTGGTTTGTTCCTGTGATCATGCATAGTCATGACCTTCTTCCTCCTGAAGTGTTGGTTCAGGTGAGATATTTCAAACTTTAGCTTCTGATGGAGGTGTGCTCATCTGTTCTGATCTTTCTTCAGTAGTGTCGTGACCTCAACTGTGGGGGGGTCCACCTCTTCGGGTTGCATGGTATCCGGAAACTAAACTTTGGCTTGCTCAGATACAGGTTGAGTGGCGTACTCTGTGTCTATTGTTGCTGTGTGGGCTTCAGTTTCCAATGTACAGACTTTTTCTGTTGGATGGACTTCAATGGACACATTCTCCAAATCCATCACAGTGTCTTCAGTACTTCCATGCTCAGGTACTTTCTGGACAAAAAGTCTTCTTCTCTTAGCTGATCAAAGAGAGGAAATATTATTATTTAACAACGGAAATTTGTCACAAGATATGTTATAACATTACAAATTTTAAAGTAGAATGTACTACTTGTAATACGTCGCACAGATGAAACTGAAGAACCAGACGATTCTTAATGTCCAATGACTTCCCTGTTGTTCCCTGTTGCCTTAATGATCCTTATAGTTGGCGTTTCTCGAATGATAATGTTTTTTAGTTTCGAGGGTATATAATTAGCAGCTTACAGGTAAATAATAAATAAGGTACAATTACCTCTTGAGGTATCAGTGGATTTCTTCCATATGCTTCGGTTGCAGAGCCTTGACTTTGATTTTTGACTGTAAGAAATTAAGAAGAAAAAAAAATATTACTGTGTTAAAGGTTGACAAACATGCTGCGGTGAACAGTATGCCTAAATGTACCACAATAAATAAGATTTTGTCACATTAAATGTTTTTGAAATAATATTCACACTAGGCTAGCGGTTTCCAAAGTGTGCACCACGGCTCCCAGGGGTGCCGCTATGCTGTCACGAGTGCCGCGGCCAAGAAAAGGAAAAAAAAACAAAAAACAAACCCAAAACTTTCCAATCCGCCAATCCGAAGGCGCCCGGGGCCCAGCATCCTCCCTCCTCGCTTCACACTGAATGTCGGGCGTGACGTCTTCACGCCCGACATTCAGTGACAAGCGGCAGGAGAGAGGAGGATGCTGGGTCCCGGGAGCCGCTGGATTGGTACGTGTTTTTTTTTTTGTTTGTTTTTTTCACTTCCTGGCCCCCGGGATGCAGAGGGGGCAGAGTGAGGGAATGCAGAGGAAGCAGAGTGAGGGAATGCAGAGGAAGCAGAGTGAGGGAATGCAGAGGGGGCAGAGTGGGTGATGCAGAGGAGGCAGAGTGAGGGGATGCAGAGGGCACAGATTGTGTGGATGCAGGGGCGGCAGAGTGTGTGGATGCAGGGGCGGCAGAGTGCGTGGATGCAGGGGCCGCAGAGTGCGTGGATGCAGGGGCCGCAGAGTGTGTGGAAATGAAGGAGGGCACAGTGTGAGTTGGCTGTAAATTATTCTTTCGAAGAGAGGGTACCACTGCACCAGGTAATCGCTATTTGAATATCCAGATAATTAGCAACTATTGGTCCTATACATAATATTGTTACTGGATGGTGCACTCACACACAAAAATTCTAATGTCAGAACAAAGAGAAGAAGAAAATAAATGTGCTATTGGAGGCACTCAGTGATCTTCTTGTTAATAAAATATCTAATTCTTTATTAGTTACACTTAAAATTGAGAATTAATCCCTCCTAATGCAATAGCGAAATATAAAAACAATAAGGTGACAACTAAAGTGAATTAAAATAGCAAAAATAATTGCTAAGCCCCGCTACTTTGTATACTTAAATTATTATATCAATTAGTCATAAATTCTAATATATTGTAGTATGAGTCACTCCATTGTAAACTTAATGAGGTTTGGTTCTACTCAGTTAGTGATGTGATCGTTATATAGTTGGTATCAACCAAACTGACCGCAGCAGTTCCTTATATTGTAACGTTGGTGGATGGTAATCCTACATATTAACTCAATAAGGTCTCTCTCTATCAATTACTCTGCTAATTCGTTACTCTAATAGTGCCTTATCCAGGTAATCCTATCTGGTTGCTTTATATAACTATTGTAGGACACCTAATATAGTACTTGTAACTGCTGCAAAGTCTCAATCATCCCATTCCACGATCTCACACACACGCACTGATATATCAAGCCCAACAAGGATTATTCGCCATCTATTGTCATTATTAAGTTAACCAAAATAGAAAGGAGTGAAGATATGCAGTAGTGAGGCAAACGCCAACGCGCATTTCGCTACTTGCTTTTTCAACGCAACCAGAAATGAGGAAGAATGAAGGTATATATGCAGTAAAACACGCCTACCCGTCTGTAGCACTCCAATAGGTGGAGCTCCGTGTCATGTGATTCCTATGATTGATGGTGAGTATAACCTATCCTGTTAATGAAGTTAATGTTAACCCGCCCCCTGGAGTTGATCATTGGTAGATCAGACCTAAAGACTGCAGCATGTAAACAAAGGGATATACGAAGCATTACATAGAAGCCTATTGATCTTATTATTGATCTATATAATCCTACCTTGATCTAAACATAAAGCCAATCCCTATATAAGATAAATATTTTTTAAGTGAAATTATAATAATAATCAATAAAAATATAAAATTAATCATAAAAATAAAAGTGAAAATAGATAACAATTGTGAAACTGGTGAACCTAAACAATAACAAATCAACAGATGTGCAGTATAATAATGCCCATATAGACCAAAATTTAAGAGGGCATTAATGTGTAACATAAAACTTATTATGTATTAAATTATTAACCATACCTTTTCCATTGGCCACTATTGAAAGACAATAACACAGATTATGTGTCCCCTACATCAATAAAAAGTGATAAGATTAAATTAAGTACCTAGTACAATACTTCTGTACTGTCAAGGTATACAATAAACAATGTGATAATGCAAAAAGTAGGTAAACTCTAGGTCTGTCCGTAACAAACTGTCCTCCATCCATGACCTCTTCATCTCCAACTCTCTCAATCTTCTTGCCATCACAGAAACCTGGCTCACTTCTTCTGATACTGCCTCTCCTGCTGCTCTCTCCTATGGGGGCCTCACTTTCACCCACTCCACCAGAACAGATGAGCGTCCAGGAGGTGGAGTGGGCCTCCTCCTATCCCCTAGCTGCACTTTTCGGGTCATCCCCACTTTACCTTCCCTCTCCTTCTCTTTCTTTGAAGTACACTCCATTCGGCTCTTCTCCCCCATCCACCTTCGTGTCTCCGTCATCTACCGTCCCCCTGGCCCCACCTCTCTTTTTCCTGACAACTTCGCCGCCTGGCTCCCCCATTATCTTTCCTCTGACCTTCCATCCATTATACTAGGTGACTTTAACATCCCTATTGACAACTGCTCTGACCCTGCCACCATCAAACTTCTCGCCCTTTCCACCTCCCTTGGCCTCACTCAGTGGACC
The DNA here is from genome assembly GCF_038048845.1 of Mixophyes fleayi. Classification (NCBI taxonomy): domain Eukaryota; kingdom Metazoa; phylum Chordata; class Amphibia; order Anura; family Limnodynastidae; genus Mixophyes; species Mixophyes fleayi. The sequence goes on from NC_134409.1 coordinate 100,368,216, forward strand.
TCCTCCCCCACCCACTGTCTTGGTCACTCCCTTGACCTTGTCTTCTCTCATCTCTGCAATCTCTCTGACTTCTCCAACTCTCCCTTCCCACTCTCTGACCACCAACTCCTCTCCTTCACGCTGTCCTCCTCCCCTGCTCCCACCCTGCCTAAAGCCACCCTCACTAAGCGCAACCTTGATGCAATTAACCCCATCTCTTTCTCCTCCTCTCTTGAAACTCTCCTATCACCGCTGCTCTTTCTGGCCTGCCCCGATCAGGTGTCCTCTGTATACAACAAATCCCTCACTACTGCCCTAGATGCTGTCACCCAGGCCTCTTCTATCCGCCGCCGACGCCTTATTCCCCAACCCTGGCACTTCAAACTCACCCGCTTCCTCCAAAAGTGCTCTCGCACTGCTGAACGCCTCTGGAGGAAATGTCGTTCCCTGGCTGACTTCCTCCACTATAAATTTATGCTCTCCTCTTTCTGCTCTGCCCTGTCCCTTGCTAAACAATCATTCTTTAAGTCCCTCATTTCTTCTCAGTCCTGAAATCCCCGCTGCCTCTTTGCCACCTTCAACTCCATCCTCTCTCCCCCCTCCCCCTCTCCCCCTCCCATCTTCCCTCTCCGCCTCTGACTTCTCCACCTTTTTCTCTTCCAAAATTGAGGCTATCAGACTGAATATTTCCTCCTCCAATCCCTCTCCAGCCACCACCATCGCTTCTCCGCCCTCTATTAATCAGCTCTGGTGCACATTCACACCTACATTGGGAGAGGACCTTCGCTCCCTTATTCTTTCGTCTCCACCCTCTACCTGCCCTCTTAATCCCATCCCCTCTCACCTCCTTCGCTCTTTCTCTTCTACTGCTTGCTCTCACCTGGCTCATCTGTTCAACTTATCACTCTCCTCTGGCATAGTCCCCTTCTCATTCAAACATGCTCTTATCTCTCCTATCCTCAAGAAAGCCAATCTTGACCCCACCTCCCTTGCGAATTATCGCCCTCTCTTCTCCCCTATGCCTCCAAATTACTCGAGCGGATTGTCTGTAGCCGCCCCACCAGACACCTCTCGGTCAACGCCCTCCTCGACCCCCTCCAATCTGGCTATCGCCCCCTCCACTCCACTGAAACTGCCCTGGCCAAAGTCACTAACGATCTCCTATCAGCCAAAGCCAAGGGTCACTTCTCCCTACTCATCCTCCTCGAACCTCTCCGTGGCCTTCGACACCGTGGACCACCCCCTCCTCCTGCAAACTCTTCTCTCTCTCGGCCTTTCTGGTTCTCTATATGCCTGGTTCACCTCATACCTTGCTAACTGCTCTTTCTCTGTGTCCACATCTGGTTCTTCCTCCACCCCCTCCCTTCTTCCTATTGGAGTCCCTCTTTTCACTCTACACTTCCTCCCTTGGCGCTCTCATCTCCTCTTTCGGTCTTCAGTATCACCTCTATGTTGATGACATTCAACTCTACATATCTTCTCCTGATCTTTCCTCCTCCCTCCTCTCTCGTGTTTCTGATTGCCTCTCAGCCATCTCCTCCTGGATGTCCTCGCGCTTTCTTAAAATTAACATATCTAAAACTGAACTCATTGTCAATCCCCCACTTAGACTCCAATCCCACCATGACCTCTCTATCGTTGTTAACAACTCCACCATCTCCTCTGTCACCCAACTCCGCTGCCTTGGGGTCACTAGACTCCTCTCTCTCTTTTGCCCCCCACATTCAATCCCTCGCTCTAGCCTGTCGCTTCCAACTCCGCAACATTGGCCGCATCCGTACCTTCCTCTCTCAGGATGCCACCAAAACTATCATTCACGCACTCATCATCTCCCGCCTGGATTACTGCAACCTCCTCCTCACTGGCCTCCCCCACTCCGCTCTGTACTCAATGCGGCTGTAAGACTCATCTTCCTTTCACGCCGCTCCTCCTCTGCCTCCCCTCTCTGCCTTGCCTTACACTGGCTCCCTTTTCCCCACAGAATCCTTTTCAAACTCCTTACCACCACGTACAAGGCTCTCTCTCAGTCTACGGCCCCTTATATCTCTAACCTCCTCTCCATTCACACTCCTGCCCACTCCCTACGCTCAGCCAATGACCGCCGCCTCTCCTCCACTCTAATCACCACTTCCCACTCCAGAATCCAAGACTTCTCCCGTGCTGCCCCCCTTCACTGGAACGACCTCCCTCGCTCCATCCGCCTCTCTCCCAATCTGTGCTCCTTCAAGCAAACACTCAAAACTCACCTGTTCCTCAAAGCCTACCAACCTTCTACCTAACCCAGCATCTTCTTCTAACGTTCTACCCTCTCTCCTCCCGGTCCTGCTCCCCATACTTCAACTTCCTCCCATTGTGTCTGTTTCATTTCACCCACCCTTAGGATGTAAGTTCGTATGAGCAGGGCCTTCTTCCCTCTTGTCTCCATACCTGTTCTTCTACTCCACCGCTAGTACATTAACCTTGCTGGAGTTTCTGAAGCATTGGTATTTTTGTTTATTGTTATGTACTGTCTCACCCTGTATAATCTACTGTTTGCTCTGTGTACGGCGCTGCGGAAATCTTGTGGCGCCTAACAAATAAATGATAATAATAATAATAATAATAATAATAATAATAAACGAGAAGCTAGACAAATCTTCATGATGAATAGTCTGATTCCATATGGCCTGAATGACTTCAATAATCTTTTGGTCTATCTATAAATTAGAACCATATTATCCTGGGTTTTGAGTATTTATTCTTCACAATATGAGATAATATTCACACTTTTCACATTATCACATTGTTTATTATATACCTTGACAGTACAGAAGTATTGTACTAGGTACTTAATTTAATCTTATCACTTTTTATTGATGTAGGGTACACATAATCTGTGTCATTGACTTTCAATAGTGGTCAATGGAAAAGGTATGGTTAATAATTTAATACATAATAAGTTTTATGTTACACATTAATGCCCTCTTAAATTTTGGTCTATATGGGCATTATTATACTGCACATCTGTTGATTTGTTATTGTTTAGGTTCACCAGTTTCACAATTGTTATCTATTTTCACTTTTATTTTTATGATTAATTTTATATTTTGGTTGATTATTATTATAATTTCACTTAAAAAATATTTACCTTATTATATGGGGATTGGCTTTATGTTTAGATCAAGGTAGGATTATATAGATCAATAATAAGATCAATAGGCTTCTATGTAATGCTTCATATATCCCTTTGTTTACATGCTGCAGTCTGGAGGTCTGATCTACCAATGATCAACTCCAGGGGGCTGGTTAACATTAACTTCACTAACAGGATAGGTTATACTCACCATCAATCATAGGAATCACATGACATGGGGCCCCACCTATTGGAGTGTTACACGTCAGACGGGTAGGCGTGTTTTACTGCATATATACCTTCATTCTTCCTCATTTCTGGTTGCGTTGAAAAAGCGAGTAGCGAAATGCGCGTTGGCGTTTGCCTCACTACTGCATATCTTCACTCCTTTCTATTTTGGTTAACTTAATAATGACTATAGATAGCGCTTAACCATTGTTGGGCTTGATATATCAGTGCGTGTGTGTAAGATTGTGGAATGGGATGATTGAGACTTTGCAGCAGTTACAAGTACTATATTAGGTGTCCTACAATAGTTATATAAAGCAACCAGATAGGATTACCTGGATAAGGCACTATTAGAGTAACGAATTAGCAGAGTAATTGATAGAGAGAGACCTTATTGAGTTAATATGTAGGATTACCATCCACCAACGTTACAATATAAGGAACTGCTGCGGTCAGTTTGGTTAATACCAACTATATAACGATCACATCACTAACTGAGTAGAACCAAACCTCATTACTGTCACGATCTGCCCTCAGCTTATGTGCTACATGCTGCTTTGCATGGCAGCTCCTGCCTTTTTGTCCTATTATTGTTTTGTATTGGCAGTACCTCCACTCACCAGAGGTGCTGCTATTGTGTGCATTAGGGGTTAACCCTCCTGTTCACCAATCATTCTATGCACCTGGGTGTGGTCCATTTAAACCTGTTTCCCCCAGCTCACATTGCTGGTTATTGTTGTCCCATCCTGTGATGTCATTTCCTGTTGTCCTTACCTGATTGTTTCTGGACATTCATGCTACTTGCTACATCAGCTGGAACCTGGTATTTATCACTGCTCCTTATTACCTGTTGTTATCACCTCTCTGCAAATAAACACAGAGTGTTTTCACCGAATTCATGACTCCTAGCTGTACTTCTGTTTGAGAACCGTGACAGTATAACCAGCACAAAAAACAGCTTTGGAGTCAGGTGAAAGTTTTGTTTTATGCTGGGACTTTTTTTGCTGCAATCAAGTTTTCATTTGTCTTTTGCAACATGTCTGTTTTATCAATCATGGAATTACCCCTGCTACAAACCTTACAAATGGACATTATATTGTTGCGCTCCCAGCTGGCCGGATTTTCCGCTTTGCTTTTGGACCCACTCAGGAGACTATCAGAGACGGTTTCACTGAAATCTAATGCTGTTGATTTGACCCAGCCAACTCTGTCTGCTGCTGAATCCGTGCCGCCAACACCTTGCAATAATACCATGTCAAATTTGCATTTAACTAACAACTGCAGTTTAACTAATGCCCGGTTCACAAGTGGGCCACGCCCCCATCTGACCGAAGTGGAGCGACAGCGCAGAGTAACCAACAAACTGTGTCTCTACTGTGCCAGCAATGCACATTTCCTGCAGGACTGTCCTGTCCGTAGACCACGTCAGCTTACTGAACCATCTCCTGTTGTTTCCTCTCGGCACTCCAAATCTGTTTATGCTCCAGCATTCCTGTTCTCTGCGAAGAGACCCAACCTGCCAGCTCCAGCCGCCTGTCCTGAGGCACCCATTCCCTCTGTCTCCTGTGCGGAGGTGCCAGCCTCTGTCTCCTGTGCGGAGGTGCCAGCCTCTGTCTCCTGTGCGGAGGTGCCAGCCTCTGTCTCCTGTGCGGAGGTGCCAGCCTCTGTCTCCTGTGCGGAGGTGCCAGCCTCTGTCTCCTGTGCGGAGGTGCCAGCCTCTGTCTCCTGTGCGGAGGTGCCAGCCTCTGTCTCCTGTGCCGAGGTGCCAGCCTCTGTCTCCTGTGCCGAGGTGCCAGCCTCTGTCTCCTGTGCCGAGGTGCCAGCCTCTGTCTCCTGTGCCGAGGTGCCAGCCTCTGTCTCCTGTGCCGAGGTGCCAGCCTCTGTCTCCTGTGCCGAGGTGCCAGCATCTGTCTCCTGTGCCGAGGTGCCAGCATCTGCCTCCAGCTCTGAGGTCACATCATCTGCCTCCAGCTCTGAGGTCACATCATCTGCCTCCAGCTCTGAGGTCACATCATCTGCCTCCAGCTCTGAGGTCACATCATCTGCCTCCAGCTCTGAGGTCACATCATCTGCCTCCAGCTTGGAGCCTGCTGCCACTGTGTCCGGTTCCGAGTCTCCTGCCACTGTGTCCGGTTCCGAGTCTCCTGCCGCTGTGTCCGGTTCCGAGTCTCCTGCCGCTGTGTCCGGTTCCGAGTCTCCTGCCGCTGTGTCCGGTTCCGAGTCTCCTGCCGCTGTGTCCGGTTCCGAGTCTCCTGCCGCTGTGTCCGGTTCCGAGTCTCCTGCCGCTGTGTCCGGTTCCGAGTCTCCTGCCGCTGTGTCCGGTTCCGAGTCTCCTGCCGCTGTGTCCGGTTCCGAGTCTCCTGCCGCTGTGTCCCGTTTTGAGTCTTCAGCCGCTGTCTCTGTTCCTGAGCTCCAGTCTGCTCCAGAGGGGGCGCTGCCCTTCCAGTCTGCTCCAGAGGGGGCGCTGCCCTTCCAGTCTGCTCCAGAGGGGGCGCTGCCCTTCCAGTCTGCTCCAGAGGGGGCGCTGCCCTTCCAGTCTGCTCCAGAGGGGGCGCTGCCCTTCCAGTCTGCTCCAGAGGGGGCGCTGCCCTTATCGACTGTTCCAGAGGGGGCGCTGCTCTTACAGTCTGCTCCAGAGGGGGTTCTGTCCCTCCAGCCCGAGTTGCCAGTCCATGCGGTCCAGCCCGAGTTGCCAGTCCATGCGGTCCAGCCCGAGTTGCCAGTCCATGCGGTCCAGCCCGAGTTGCCAGTCCATGCGGTCCAGCCCGAGTTGCCAGTCCATGCGGTCCAGCCCGAGTTGCCAGTCCATGCGGTCCAGCCCGAGTTGCCAGTCCATGCGGTCCAGCCCGAGTTGCCAGTCCATGCGGTCCAGCCCGAGTTGCCAGTCCATGCGGTTCAGCCCGAGTTGCCAGTCCATGCGGTTCAGCCCGAGTTACCACTTGGTGCTGTCTGCCCTCAGGCTCCTCAAAGTGCTGTCTGCCCTCAGGCTTCTCAAAGTGCTGTCTGCCCTCAGGCTTCTCAAAGCGCTGTCTGCCCTCAGGCTTCTCAAAGCGCTGTCCCTGGCAAGCCTTCTGCCCAGTCCGGGCCTGCTGGCAAGCCTTCTGCCCAGTCCGGGCCTGCTGGCAAGCCTTCTGCCCAGTCCGGGCCTGCTGGCAAGCCTTCTGCCCAGTCCGGGCCTGCTGGCAAGCCTTCTGCCCAGTCCGGGCCTGCTGGCAAGCCTTCTGCCCAGTCCGGGCCTGCTGACAAGCCTTCTGCCCAGTCCGGGCCTGCTCCCAAGTCTGCCGCCCAGTCTGGGCCTGCTCCCAAGGCTGCCGCCCAGTCCGGGCCTGCTCCCAAGGCTGCCGCCCAGTCCGGGCCTGCTCCCAAGTCTGCCACCCAGTCCGGGTCTCCTGTCAAGCCTGCTGCCAAGTCCGAACCATCCGTTGCCAAGGGTGCCAAGTGTGAGCTGTCATCTACCTTTGAGGGGCACCTTTCTCAATTTAGTGCTCTACTGAGGTTTTGTGCTTCTTATTTCCCCTCAGTACCTAGCCTTGCCAGTGACCCAAAGAGGCAAGTTTTGTTTTTGTTAACACATTTTAGAGGAGAGGCTATGGAATGGGCAAACCCTTTTGTTGAGTCTGATCACCCCATTCTTTCTGACTTACAACTATTTGTCGAGGCAGTGATCAACAAGTTTTCACCAACACCTCCCGCTATGCCTTGTTACGGGGCCTCTGTATTGTCAGCAGGTCCACCCATCTCACCTGGCCAAGAGATACCTTTGTGCTCCACTCAGTTGGCTCAGGCCCCAATTCCGAGAAAGTCCCGTAAGAGAGGAGGACGTAAGAGAAGAGGAGGTTCTGCAGTTCTTGAACTGGCAACTGGCATGGTCTCCTTTGCCTTTCCGCCCTTGGACGAGGACTTTTCTGCCGGGCCCCCAATTCTGGATTATGATTCCGATGAATTCAGACATTTTTGATAATTGGGCGTCTGGAATCCGCCCTTAAGGGAGGGGATACTGTCACGATCTGCCCTCAGCTTATGTGCTACATGCTGCTTTGCATGGCAGCTCCTGCCTTTTTGTCCTATTATTGTTTTGTATTGGCAGTACCTCCACTCACCAGAGGTGCTGCTATTGTGTGCATTAGGGGTTAACCCTCCTGTTCACCAATCATTCTATGCACCTGGGTGTGGTCCATTTAAACCTGTTTCCCCCAGCTCACATTGCTGGTTATTGTTGTCCCATCCTGTGATGTCATTTCCTGTTGTCCTTACCTGATTGTTTCTGGACATTCATGCTACTTGCTACATCAGCTGGAACCTGGTATTTATCACTGCTCCTTATTACCTGTTGTTATCACCTCTCTGCAAATAAACACAGAGTGTTTTCACCGAATTCATGACTCCTAGCTGTACTTCTGTTTGAGAACCGTGACAATTACGTTTACAATGGAGTGACTCATACTACAATACATTAGAATTTATGACTAATTGATATAATAATTTAAGCATACAAAGTAGCGGGGCTTAGCAATTATTTTTGCTATTTTAATTCACTTTAGTTGTCACCTTATTGTTTTTATATTATGTTATTGCATTAGGAGGGATTAATTCTCAATTTTAAGTGTAACTAATAAAGAATTAGATATTTTATTAACAAGAAGATCACTGAGTGCCTCCAATAGCACATTTCTTTTCTTCTCTTTGTTCTGACATGTAAATTATTCTTTGACAGAAATATAATTGAAAAAAATATATAAAAATTTTATTTTCTGTTGGATTTATGTGTATTATTTTTGCATACAACTAAATAAGTATGTCTGTCCTGACCTAAGTACTTATTACGTTTTTTTGACCCAACTACTTATAAAACGGGACTACTCGGTAATAATTTTGGAGGGGTGCTTTGAAAAAATTATGGCAATTCTAAGGATGTCACGAACTGCAAAAGTTTGGGAACCACTGCACTAAGCAATCTTTTATAAGGGAAATATGTTCAAAATTGAGATTTACATTGACAGATTGTCAAAAGTAGGTTACTGTCACACATTGCACTAGCTAAACCTGCATTATGGTCTGTTCTCACCCGTTTCCCTCTTTGTGCATTCACTTGCTGGGCTGAACTGAGCATGCACACCCCTGGTCTTCTCATTACTTCTTGCACTCTCTTGATTGGCTAATTGCCTGTCAGCTCTGCCTATTTAAAGCACCTGCTCTTTTACCAAGTCGCCAGATCTTCAGATCTCTCCTTCAGGTTAGACGTGTTCCTGTACTGGCTCCTGTATCTCTGCTTTAGTTCTTGTGTTCCTGATTCAAAGGCGCTTCTAAGCTCCACAGGATTCATCCGCAGCTGCCACTGCAAAACCTCTTTTTACTGTATTCTGACTTAAAGGCTCTTCCTAGATCCACTGGACCTCTTCAGTAACCACTACTGCAAAACATCCTCTTCTGTCCCCCTGTTCCTCAATATTTCAAGCTCTCCTACAGGTGGATACTCGCTTCAGGAAGAGGTCTTCCGAGAAAGTTGCTCCTCGTTGCCCTACCATCAGATTGGAACCCTGATTCCTGCCACCAACTCTCACTGAGGAGCCAATGCAAATTAGTTGGTCCAAGCTCTCACCTGAGGAAAAGCAACTAAGGATTTCTAACAATCTGTGTATCTAATATGCAGAACCTGGACACCTGATTGCTTCCTACCCCAAGAGTCAAGGAAACGCCAGGCCCTAACCTACTCCATAGAGTTCAGGCTCGGGACATCAGAAACCTCTTGAAACTTAAACAAATCTTCTACTTGTCTAATTCCCATTACCATTCTGGACCCGTTGGACTAGTTCGTTCCTCTGCTTTTCTGGATTCAGGAGCGGTCGGCAATTTAATCTCCGCTACCTTAGTGAAACATCTGTCCTTACCTACTGAATCTCTTTCTCAGCCCACTGTCATCACGGCTATTGATGGAAGTAGAATTGCCAACGGAACTATCTACTCCCAAACCAAGCCTCTAACTCTTCAGGTAGGAGTCTTGCACTCAGAGACACTGTCGTTCTTTATCCTTCCTCAAGTCACCAGTCCAGTCATCCTGGGCCTTCCCTGGCTCCAACAACACTCCCCTCATAATGACCTCCCAGATATTAGCCTGTTGTCCTCTTTGCCATTCCCCACGGTCTTGCTCTTGTGAAGCTTCTGCAACATGTATCTCCTCTTCTTCTGGGCCCACCAAGATGTTACTGCCTCCTCACTACGCCTCCTTCACGTATGTTTTCAATAAAGCATGCTCCGAGACCTTACCACCTCACCGGGTGTAGAACTGTCCTATTGATCTCCAGCCTGGCAAAACTCCTCCTAGAGGTCGGGTGTACCCGCTGTCTATCCCCGAGACCCAATCCATGACGGAATACGTGTCAGAAAACCTCCAGTGTGTGGCCTTCCTCTTCTCCAGCTGGCGCTGGTTTTTTCTTTGTAAGAAAAAAGGACAGCTCCTTACACCCATGCATCGATTACAGAGGTTTAAACGCTATTACAATAAAAAACCGTTATTCTATTCCACTCGTGACAGAACTTTTTCGACCGGATTAAGGGGGCCCAAATATTCACCAAATTAGATCTGCGGGGAGTTTACAATTTGATCACAATCCACAAGGGAGACGAATGGAAGACCGCCTTCAACATCAGGGACGGTCACTACGAGTACCTCGTCATGCCCTTCGGGCTCTGTAATGCTCCGGCGGTATTCCAGGGTTTTGTAAACAAAATCTTCAGAGATTTATTATACTCCTGCGCTGTGGTGTATCTGGATGATATTTTGGTGGTTTCTCAAGATATATCTTCTCACCGTAGGCAAGTGGCTGAAGTACTGTGAAAGTCAAATAACTGGATGAAGTAAACCAAAATGATTTAATATTGTTTTACCGTGCGATTGCGATTAGTACGCCACGTGTTATGATGCAATCGCAATGGGTTAATAACACACACACATTTACATTCCCACTTATACTTGTAAATAATCCACATTTATTTATTAGTACAATGTATTAGATATTGTTTATATGTAAATGATAATATATTAAAAGTATATAAGGCTCAGGATATAGAAATGTATCATGCTTCGTGCCATTTTGATCTGCATATTACCATCTTGAATCCACTACTTTCAGCTTTGCGATCGCTTCCTGCGATCAATAGTTATGGAAAATAAAAGATTAATGATCAAAATGACATTGTTTGGAAACTGGTTTGGGTCAGTTTCCTTAAGCATAACATGTGTTCAGCAGTTGGGGGTGAGGTGGTAACACCTTATCAGAGTAATCCTTTGAATTAACCTTTGACCAGCAGGCAACTAGATCATTAAACCCTGAGCCAATGAAGACCCTAGACGTGATGCTTGTGTACATAGTGACATTATCAGTAGTTTTTTCTATACTGAAATTATATATATATATATGCCAGCCTCTTGCCCAGCATGACTCGTGTCTAGTTCTTGTGTTCCTGATTCAAAGGCGTTTCCAAGCTCCACAGGATTCATCCGCAGCTGCCGCTGCAAAATCTCTTTCTACTGTATTCTGGCTTGTAGGCTGTGCCTAGATTCACTGGACCACTTCAGTAACCAGTACTGCATAACATCCTCTTCTGTCCCCCTGTTCGTCAATATTTCAGACTCTCCTACAGGTTTCGCCCGTTGCCCTCTGAGAGGATCGCGACCTGCGGTTGGAGAGCCGCCAAGCCCATACTCCCTTGTGGGAGCCTCTGGTGAAAACCTTCCTCTCCGTTAAACTCTGCACCTCAAAGAGGGTACTGCTAAACCGGGCAAACCAGTCGGGCACTCCTAGTTCTCCGCATCATTAGTTACATGTTCTGCATTAAGTTTCTTCAACAGGTGGATATGGATTATATGTGTGGATCAGGCATGTACAAGAGGTACTGTAAATGTCAATGAGAAAATATCGTAAAAAAAAAAAGTTTTTGGGTGCTAAAATAAAATATTTTACAATTCAAATTTGCATGAAACTGAAAATATTAGGAAATATTTCATTGTCATATGTGGTTACAGAAATAACAGCTAGACTTTATAAAGACCAAACTAAATCAATATATCATCATCATTTTATTTATATAGCGCCAAAATATTCCGTAGCGCTTTACAATTGGGGACAAACATAGTAAACTAATAAACTGGGTAAAAGAGACAAAGAGGTGATAAGGCCCTGCTCGCAAGCTTACAATCTATTGGACAATGGGAGTTTGACACATGAGGTTAAGTCTACAATTGCAGTCGGCCCAGCCAGACTGCAAAGGTAAAAGTGACTCATAAGCTAAATGATCCTGTCACACAACAATGGTGATCAAGGGGTAGTTGTATAACAGGTGGTAATAGGGTAATGTACTGAGATTAAGAGGGTGATTGAGGAATATTATAAACTTGTCTTAAGAGGTGGGTTTTCAGAGAACGCTTGAAAGCTTGTAGACTAGAGGAGAGTCTTATTGTGCGAGGGAGAGAATTCCATAGAATGGGTGCAGCCCGGAAGAAGTCCTGTAATCGGGAATGGGAGGATGTAATGAGTGTGGATGAGAGACGCAGATCTTGTGCAGAACGGAGTTGCTGAGTTGGGAGATATTTTGTGACAAGAGAGGAGATGTATGTTGGTGCAGCTTTGTTGATGGCCTCGTAGGTTAGTAAGAGTATTTTATATTGGATTTGGTAGAAAACAGGCAACCAGTGTAGAGACATACAGAGTGATTCAACAGAGGAATAACGATTTGCAAGGAAAATCAATCATCTCTAGATCTTTTTTTTTACTTTAGTTTAAATAAAAATCTATTAACATGTTAAACCCAAAAAACAAATATATATATATATATATATATATATATATATATATATATATATATATATATATATATAAACATTTGCAAATTCATAATGTTTCACTATGGTGACATTAAAAAGACATGATTTACAAGAAATTGGAATATAAATTCAGACAAAATGGAATTGTCTGTGGCGCTTCACTTGGTATGCTGCCGAATAAATATATGGAGGGGCCACTATCCCTCTGTACCACAATACAAAGACACAAAAAAACATATACTTACATCAAGAGCTCCCTCCAAACCACATAGAGAAATAATCTTCTTCAAATCCCCCAGGTCAATATTACTGGATCTAGTGCATTAAAGCTTTTACTCTAAAGTACATTAAAACAAAGACCGCCTCCTAGACTGAGGGCTCACATTCTCCATAAAGTGCAATACCAAATGGGGTTATAGCAGGGGTAGGCAACCTGCGGCTCTCCAGGTGTTGTGAAACTACAAGTCCCAGCATGCTTTGCCAGTAGATAACCAGCAGATAGGTGGCAAGGCATGCTGGGATTTGTAGTTTCACAACACCTGGAGAGCCGCAGGTTGCCTACCCCTGGGTTATAGCCTGGAAATGCATTGTGGACTTTAAGGAGAATGTGAGAATGGAGGATACGAACAGGACCTGTTAACATTTTCAGCGCTCATTATATGTGATCCTCTGTTATGAGTCCACCTTTTATCTTGTTTTTATTTATCATTGCCTCAGTTATGAGGCGGTCTTTGTTTTAATGAACTTTAAATTAAAAGCTTTAATGCACTAGATCCTATTCACTTATGTTTTTTGGTCTCATGATTAATTGGCTAATTGACTTTGATGACCAACCATCGGGAGTGATGATTTGATCTGAAGGCCTGAATAAACAGAAATTCTTGTAAGCATACACCCATATGGGTTATGAACGTGTGGTGATCACGGGTGACACATTGGGAATTCATCCTCACTGTTGATGGTGGAAAGGACTTTATGTTCGACAATTGTGTTTTAGCAATACTACACTATGTTATGACATAAGTATCTTATAGATCTCACTCTGTGATACAGTTATTAAGATCAGGAGATCCAGCAATATTGACCTGGGGGATCTGAAGAAGATTATTTCTCTATGTGGTTTGGAGGAAGCGCTTGATGTATGTTTATGGCTTATTTGTTATTTTTGGAATAGTAGACAGTATATGATAGGAGTCTAAATAGAAGTAAAACACATAAGCTGTGAAATAATAGTATTTAAGGATTAGTTGGGTGTGGATCAAATGCCAGCCCTTGCTACATGTAAGCTCCTATACCTGGATGTCGAGTGCATCAGCTTGTAACTTTATTATACATGTACACTGTATATGCAAATTATATTTCAATATGCTTTAAACAACATTAAAATGAAGTTTAATGAAAGTAAACATATGTGAGCATTAATACTGAGGTAACTTAAATTGTAGGTTTTTCTAGGACATTTTTTATATTAAACCTGACTGTTTACAACAGGCCTGTCCAACCTGCGGCCCTCCAGGTGTTGTGAAACTACAAGTCCCAGCATGCCCTTCCAGTTATCAACTGGTTGTCTACCGGCAAAGCATACTGGGGCTTGTAGTTTCACAACACCTGGAGGGCCGCAGGTTGGACAGGCCTGGTTTACATGGACATTGACAATGATGTCTGTGGGCGGTGGAGTGGGGGGTGTTTAGGAGATTAAAGAAAAAGATTACCCTCTTACCTTGGAAATCGAAACTTTATTTTCAGCATCACTAAACCAGGGTCTGCGATTTGATGTACTGGGGCCCTCACCACCAACATCATCATCCTCGGTCGAATCCTGGTCAGCCATGTCCTGCATCTCTTCTGCCTCAGGAATGGTGGATGTTGATGGCGCTGGAACATATTCAGGACTCAGGACAACTGCTTCCTCCTCACTAGAGTCTGGAAGTCGTCGATCTTCCTCAGACTTGTCCTGTGAAGAAACACACCTCCTACGCTCCCTAGACATTCTACAGATTCAAAAATTTGTTTTGTTTTGAAAAAAGCAGTATTTGTGCTCTGGAATACAGTCGCAAATGAACCGCTATACAAACGGATACTCTGCAGCACTGGAACACGATTTCAGGAACCTGGAACGGGGTCAGCAAAGCCAGATCCACCACAACAACCAGCAAGCTCATCAGAATCGTAGAACTGGCAGTATGCATATTCGCGCCAAAGATTTTTATAGTAGGGGTTCGGAGGCGCGAAATGTATCATTTTTATGTTAATCATATGCATCTAATAGGATGGCATTAATATATTCGTATTTTGGAGACGTCATCAGTGTATTAGGACTACAAGTACCTGTTCATTTATTTGAACAAATGTGACTTTATTGAAAAGACAATTTAAATGGCCTGTTTCATTAATAATTGTGTTGCTAAATAAAAATTAATTTAACTGAGAAAATGAGACTTATATTCCTGAATTATTAAAAAAATGGATGCATTGTTTATTTTGACTTATGGGCATACTGTTGAAAGATTTATAGGTGTAGGTATTTAATATTGCGGGATAGTATATATGTCATTTTTAATGCCTTTTTTTGGGTGATGTCTGCTTTATTTGTGTCGATATTTATGTATGTCATGTTAATACATATTTCGGTATTTGTGTAGTTATTTTGGCATGTTAGGAATTAAGTAGGTCGTGATTTGTATTAGTATGTATTATAATGGCTTATTCATTTTTTTTGGAGGTATGTTTAGTTTAGGTGTTTTACATATGTAGTAAATATATGTGTCGTGATTTTCATTGTAGACATATTTAAATGTCAGTGTTTTAATAGTGTTTTAATTGACTGGGTCAGCTAATATATCGTGTCTAAATATTAGCAATCTTTTTTTTTGCGTCTAAATTACTATACGGCATCGTAGTATGTAGAGAAATGTGGTAGTTGTAAACTCCTGGCATGTTTGCGCTTAGGCAGAATATCCTGTTTGAAGTGGGGTCTCCTACCTTTCCAAACAAAAAGTCGTATGGCCCTATGAAGTTCATTGAACCATGAGGTGGGAATGTGAATTGGAAGTGTGTGTAGTAGAGAGAGGACTCTAGGTAGTAAATTAATTTTCACTATTTTAACTGTACCTATAAGGGAAAAGTCCTTCGGGAGCCAGTCTCTCAGGTTTTTATGGATGGTTGCAGTGATGGACAAGAAAATCCAGAGATATCTGAATTTGCTCTAATGGGCCGTGCTAATGCCTCCATACATAGGATAAAAATCATTGAAAACAAGGGACAGCCCTGTCTCGTTCCATTTGTAATTCCAATGGGTTCCGACATGTCTTTATTAACCTTGACTCTAGTCGTCGGATGTGTATATAAGGTTCGAATTCATTCCAGGCCCAATGGTCCTAAACCCAGGTGACTCAGTATACCCAGGAATAAGTCCCAGTCTACTCTATTGAATGCTCTTTCTACGTCTGTGGACAGCAGAACAGTTGGGGTGTTGGTAAATGTAGCAAACTGAACCAAGTCAAATATTTTTGTGGTATTGTCGCGTGCCTCTCGACCTGGGGCAAACCCCAGCTGATCAGAGTGGATTATCTTAGGCAAGAGTGGTTTCAACCTGTTGGCTATAAGTTTTGCATATAATTTTATGTCCACATTGAGCAGTGATATGAGTCTATAGCTTAGGCATAGCGCTGGGTCCTTCCCTTCTTTAGGCAAAACTGTAATATGGGCTGTCAGAGAATGATGTGAGAAGTGAAATTGTGCGGATATCGAGTTGAAGGCCTGAAGCATGAGTGGGACCAATTTAGTTTTGAAGGTTTTGTAGTATGGTACTGTAAAAACATTATGACTTGGGCTCTTCTCTGAGGGCGCAATCTTAATTGCATCCTCTAGTTCCCCTGTGGAAAATGGTGCATCCAACATTTGTATATTCTCTGCTTCTAATGTGGGAGGGTTAATCTGTTTAAGATAGTTGGCTACACGCTCCTGTTTGATTGAGCGTTCCACTGGGTGGGATTCGCTGGTGAGGTTATAAAGTTTAGAATAATAAGCATGGAATGTTGCAGTTATGTCAGATGAGGTAACACAATTTCCCAACTTCTGATTTAATGTGTGGTATGAATAATTGTGCTCTCTGAGCCCGCAGGGCTTGCGCCAGAATTCTTCCCGGTTTGTCTCCCCACTGGTAAAACTTATTACGGCACTTGAAGTAATTAAGCTTTATTTTGTCTGACATTAATTTGTTCAGCGCCATTGTTGTTTCTGCCAGCTCGGCTACGGTGGTTGTCTCGTGGGAAGGTTTATGTCTCATTTCAAGGGATTTAATTTTCTAAAGGAGTGTATCTCTGTGAGCTATCTTTTGTTTTTTTCATAAATGTGCCTAGTTCTATAAATTTCCCCCGAATGACACACTTGTGGGCCTCCCATAGAGAAATTATAGACGTCAAGGGTGTTGTTAAGTTGAATATATATTCATCTATTGCCATTTCAACTTGTGACTTGCTATAAGGGTCTTGGATCAAGAGTTCATTCAGCCTCCATGTGTATGGTCTGTGACCTGGCTGAGGTAGCAAAAGGGACATATATAACAGAGCATGGTCAGACTAGGTGACTTGGCCTATTGTGACTTCTTTGATCAGGATTAAGTGATAGTACAAATGAGTCCAATTGTGAGTAAATGTTTTGTGGGTGTGACAAGAATGTTTAGTCTCGTTCTGTGGGGTGTTTGAGCCTCCATGTGTCGACCAGCTGGTGTTCATGCATGGTGCATCTCACCTTGCGGTATAGCTTGCCTCAGTGTCTACCTGCCCCTGAAGACGCATTAATGGCAGGGTGGCAAACCCAGTTGAGATCACCTCCCAGAATGAGGATACCTTCCCTTAATGGGTCCACAGAAGGGTTTCTAAAAAGGCAGGTTGGGTATGATTTGGAGCATACACATTTACCAAAGTAAACGACTGACGAAAGATTTTGCAACTCACTATCAGACCTCTGCCTGCTTGTAATTTGTGGGTGACAATCTTTGACAGGTAAACGCCTAGAAAACAGTAAAGCCACTCCAAGTGCCTTGCTATCAGGATTATTGCATGTGAATGAATGAGGGTATTGGTGGTTGTGTAAATGGGGTTCTGACCCTTGTTTGAAATGAGTCTCTTGTAAGAATGCCACGTCTATCTTTTTTGAGATCTCTAATCAATCTGGATCTTTTTTTCTAGAATATTTAGACCGTTAAAGGTTACACACTTGAGATTATAATGCATCATCAGAATGTAAAAGTAACAGATGGCAGACACAGCATGGCTAGTGGAGCAGTAAACATAACGATCTGTAGAAGGAGGGAGATAGTATTGGAAAAGGGGGTTAGGAAGAATAAACTTGCAAATGGTGATAACATCTGAATAAGAGAACTACATGTGGTGAAGAATTGAAATAGACTGCTCCGGAGAGACATGGAGAGGCGTAGCTCAAACATGCCCCAGAAAATACTTGTGCGGTACAGGGGGTACTGGGAGGTTCAGTGGCAATTAGACAATGAAGATTTTTAGGCACTTCTACATGTGCAAATTAGAAAAGGTATTCATAGAGAAGAGAAAAGGGAAGCACAAATTCATATATATGTTCCCAATTGATGAACTCTCTCCTACCTCTGTGTGGCCTCAGCCAGGATCAGGCACGAATAGGACTCCTGCCAATCTGGGAGGGAGATTAGTTGAATATCCAGAGTGGAGCAAAAGGCTGTAATTTATGATGGTTCCCTAAGGACAGCCGATTTCCCTTCAAGGGAGACCTGTAATTGGAAAAGAAAAAGCGCTAGCGATATTTGATGTTTTTCTTTCGTAATTCCTCTGTAAGGGGATGAAGCATATGTTATTGTTGGAGGTTGTGCCATGAAAGCTCCTGGAACAATTAAATCTCTTGGCCATTGAATTCAAGGCCTTTCTGCAAAATCTCATCTTTTTGTGTGAAATATTGCAGGCAGCATATGACATCCCTGGGCTTGTAAGGCGGCAAAGCATTCCTCCTCTAATTCTTTGCTCTCTTCCAGGGCCACCAGTCGGTGTCCTAGATGTGCAATGTCTGTCTGAAAGGTAGTGACTTTGGTGGCCAAACTGTAAGAAATCATTTGTCACAGTGTCCCAAAGTCTTTTTTAGATGGTAATTCTTGTTTAGTTGTTAGAGATCGGAGCATTTGCAGAACCTGTGATAACTCAGGTTGATCTTTGGCTGGTGATGAGGCAGCTGACTGGTTCTTTGCTGATTGGGATTCAGATGTGGATGGATGAGTTATTTGACGAGGCCATGTCATTCATATCAGAGGCCGTTGATGATTTCAGGAATGTTCGTTCGCAGGTCAGAGTGTTGGGAAGTCGATGATTTTCCATAAGTTGCAAAAGAATCGATCATCAATCAGTAGCAGTGCATTGAAGAATAAAAGAATTGTCACTGGCCACCTCCTCCCATCTGTAGACTAGGCGGCCATATCAGCAATTGAATGCTAGGGGACTACATTGGTTGGAAATGTATATGGCCTGCAAGGGGTATCAGTGAGCAGGTGTGATAGCTACATTTGTAATAGCAGCAGGTCTTGAGTTAAAGAGAACAGGGCTAAGTGGGACTTGTTGGGACCCGTATGTTGAAACAGTTTGTAGAACCAGCACTAGGTGGCGGCGTTACAGCAAAAATAATTCTGGGTTGAAAAGCAGTAAAAGGGATCTAATAAGTTACCAGCAGGTGGCAGTATTGCTGCAATAGACAAACTCCTCAGTAGCTATCTATTGGTTAAGAATCTGTTTATAAACTGACAGAGTATAATACAGATGCTCTCGAGTAAAACACTTTCGTTAAGGAGGTTATTATAAAATTGTTTTGTCTGTCATAGTTCTTTATTTCAGAGGTCTTCACTCTGAGATGTAACAAAAGAGAGGCAATGATTGTGGTGGTCTGTGGCTATTAAACAATTAAATGGCATTGCCGGGTGGGATATGCGAGTCACATAAAAATAGATAGCCCTCTATAATTGTGGTCAGAGTGTCCTTTGCCCTGGGTCTGAGGAGGTCACGAGACGTAGTGTGACTTGATGCCTTAACGGAGCTCCGTGCAGGGAGATGTGAACAGACTCCCCGGGACTGACCTTTGTACACTGTGCAGCGATGATGCTACGTGGACTGAGCCCTAACTTGACTGCAGATTACGCTCAGTGTCTGGAACATATATTGTGTCTCTATAGCAGTGGACCGAATGGGCAGACAGTGGTGGTACATATAAGGGGGGCGCCTGCTGGGACACCATCAGCGTGGAAGCGGAGTGGGTGCAACTCGCCAGCTGTCTCGCCTCTACAACTGCCGAGTGATCCTGAGACCGACAAGGAGGATCTGCTAAAGGGGGTCTTTACAAGCCGTGTCCCCACATCTTTCGGTAATCTCCAAGCCGGATGGGCGCCTTTTGAACCAAAACTTGGAGGGACCTGTTGAGCTGTGATTACGAGGCTTCTGAACCGGATTTCACCAAAATGCCCCCGCTGGGTGAGAGCCTGTGGAATCAGTTGTCCCTTGATGTTGGTGTGGTGGTTATAGCAGATGATTCAGCCAGGAAAAAATTATTTTTTAACGGTCGTGAGAAGAGCCCTCAGAATAGATGCCGGCTATATTGACCACCAAGCCACGCACCCCCAATTGATTTTTAACCCGGAGAAACCCCCAAAACTGTCAACTACCCACAAGAGAGCTCTTAGGGAAACATCATGGTCCGAAAGGAACAACAACATATTGTTGGCGTATTATGGCACCTTGTCCTCCCTGTGTGCCGATTTAAGTCCTTTAATTTATCATGATGGATCAGACAAGTAAGAGGCTCTATTGCCAGTGCAAACAGCACTGGCAACAATGGGCAACACAGTCTAGTGCCCCGCTCCAATTGGAATGGCTGAGATAGATAACCATTAACGCACACGCGTGCTACTTGGTGAGAATACAGGAGTTTATCACTTGGCCGCATCCAAGAACACAACTTCGACCTCTAAAGGAGGCGACCACACCTGCAGGAGGGTGAACAGCCTCCTAAAATTAATAGATGTGGACTTGCCTAGCATGAATCCCGT
The DNA here is from genome assembly GCF_038048845.1 of Mixophyes fleayi. NCBI lineage: Eukaryota > Metazoa > Chordata > Amphibia > Anura > Limnodynastidae > Mixophyes > Mixophyes fleayi. The sequence goes on from NC_134409.1 coordinate 100,388,430, forward strand.
TTGATCAGAATGTATCAGTTTCAGCACCACCCTGTTCAACCTCAGAGCCAGTAGTTCAGCCAAAACATTTACATCAGTTGTCAGCAATGAGATAGGGTGATAAGACTAGGGATATAATGGATCTTTCCCTGATTTAGGTAGCACAATCACTATTGCTGCCGCATTGAAGAAGAGAGGAAACCAGCCTCACAAAGCTCACTGAATGTGTCCAACAACCTGGATACATAATAGGTTCTATAGGTATAAAGTTCTATAGGTATGCCATCCACCCTAGGGGCCTTACCATTGGGGAATGACATGATAGCCATGTCAATTTCTTCTAAGGTGAAAGGTGCATCTAGATACTGCTTACTATCTGTAGAAAGCACGGGATGAGAGAGGCAGTCCCAAGTATGTCTGCAAGGCATCCAAATTGTATTGAACCTGGGACTTGTATGTGTGTTACGAGCCGCGGCACTGTTCACAGCCACCGTGGCTCGCTCTCTGTGCTGCCCGACGTCCTGGCCGTCTCCTTGATGACCAGGACGTCTGGGTCTCGGAGGACCCGGAGGTCTTATCTAGGATCAACACCATAGGAGCCGCTCTTTTAAAGTGGGTCAGGAGGTCTCACTCTGTTAATGTGGAAGGTCATCGGGAATTTGTGATACAGAAAATTATTGATTCTAAAAAAGTCCAGGGGAAAATTCATTTTTGGTACAATGAAAGGGCCGTGGTTTGGAGGAACGTGCCTGGATTCCACAAAACAGTATTCATGCTGATAGACTTATTAAAAACTTCTTCAAGCAGTTTCCCAGAAAGCCATGGTGTCGGGGTTTCCTGACCCCTCCTCATGGTGGTGGTACGGTTACAAGTCGCGGCGGCTGTGAACACCGCTGCGACTTGTAACCATACCCTCCCCTTGAGGCTTGCTCTCTGTGCTGCCCCGCTGACTCTCCTTGGCGACCGGGACATCATTTCCAGGCCGTAACGGTCGGACGCCAATTCCCACAGCGCCGCATCCCGGAAATGCAGAGAAGCCGGGCGCGTGCGCAGTTTGTCCTCTAGCCTGCTGGCTAATTAATTCCTACCTTAATTAAGCAGGAGCTGTGGATACTTTCAGAGCTAGGCTCTGATTGGCTGCATTTAGTATATAAGACAGGGAGGGCTTAGCCTCCTGCTGGTTATAGCGTTCCAGTTGTGTACTGTGCTGACCTGCTTTGGACCCTTGAATTGCTGATTATTCGTTGTGACCCTCTGCCTGTTCCTTGGACCCTGACCCTTTAGTCTGTACCTCGGATTTTGCTGTTCTGCCAGTGACCTTGACTTTTGGCGTGTTTACTGACTACTCTTTCTGCTAGTGACCCCTGACCTTGGCTTTCGTCTGACCATCCATTACCATCTCTACGGTCTCCTAGTCTGCAGCTGCAGTTTAGTATAACGTACCTACACTACTTGGTGTTAAGTCCTGGGGGCATCCGAGTACCTGTGAGCGCGTCTAGCTCTACGGGAAAGGTGGCTGCTATAGGTGAAGACCTCCGCCAGTCTGTTCTGCAGGTTCGCTATCTGACCACCAGCAGCCTAACACTATAAACGGCCAGTGAAATTCTGGAGAGGATTCTTCATGGAAGGAAATGGGACGAACCTCTCTCCAGCCCAAGTTCTAGCAGGACAGATCCAAGCCCTGTCTCAGATGGTCCAGGGGCTGTCGTACCGGTTATCGACACAGGAGGACGTTTCCAGGACTTTACAAGTTCAAACAAGATTCATTGGCACCTGCTCTAGAACCAAAATTGAATTTGCCAGACAGTTTTTACGGGGAAAGTAACTTGTTTCAAAACTTCAAAGAAAGCTGTAAGCTTTATTTCCGATTAAGACCTCTGGCAGAATCACTAGGTGGAATTGAGGATACCTGCCAGCAGTTGGCGCTACTGAGTACTGAGGCGCGGAGTCTAACACGCCCCTGGTTTTCATCAGGAACCCCCGCAAGGAGGTATGGACTTCGATGCAAGGGACGTGCAGGTCGCGGCCCTCTGTATCAGTCAGCTGGCGAGGTAACAGTTGAGGCAACGGTGAGAGCCCACCAGGATGCAGGATGGAAGAGTAGTCAGCAAGCCGGGTCAAAACCAGAGGAACGGATATAGCCAAATCAGAAGCAGGAGAATGGTCAGGAAGCCGGGTCAATACCAAATATCAGTCTAAGCCAGAATCAGGAACCAAGGAGAAGTCAGGAACAAGCCGGGGTCAGAATCCAAATAACAGCAACACAGGAACAAACGCTGGAGCAAGGCTGAAGACCTAATACTCTGGCACTAGACATGTGTCAGAGGCTGCCTTATATACCCTAAGGTACCTCCTGATAGGGTTAGGGAGATTTTGGCGGTAAGACATGCTGGCTGCAGACAGGTGAGCAGAGATAGCGTCCCGCTGCTAGGCAACATGACATGGTTGCTTGGAAGGTGCAGGCGTCCGTCTCCTGCACCAAGTGTCAGTGCGGAGACGGTGCCTGACAACCTCATTCCTCGGGCTCTGAGCAGCAAAGGGTCGGGATTATTATATCTCTTCTCCAAGGTGATCCCCAGTCCTGGACATTCAGTTTACCTTCTGCAAGCCCTTTGCTTCTCTCCGTGGATGCATTCTTCGACACTTTAGGCCTACTTTATGATGACCAAGATCGGTTGGCTTCAGCTGAGGCTCACCTTAGGGCCCTGAAACAGGGCCATCGCTCTGCCGAGGAGTACTGTGCCGAGTTCAGGCGCTGGCCTACTGATAGCGAATGGAACGATCCTGCGCTATGCTCTCAATTTCGCCTGGGTTTGTTGGAACAGATCAAGGCTGCTTTGGTACAGTACCCTTCACCAACATCTTTGGAAGGCCTGATGCAGCTCGCTATCAAAATCAATAGGCGGATCAGGGAGAGAAAACCAGAGAAAGACACAGTCTGGTCCATCATTCGCCTTCACGTCTGCACCTTTGGATCCAGAAGAACCTATGCAATTAGGAGCATATCGTCTCTCTGCGGAAGAAAAAGCTAGAAGGCGGACTCATGGTCTGTGTCTTTACTGTGGCACCAAAGTACATTTTTCCCGTACTTGCCCTAACAAGCCGGGAAAAGATTTGGCCTAGGGGATATAGAGGAGGTCCACCTAGGTCTGCAGATTATCTCCTCTAGAAATGCATTATTGGTTCCCGTGCAATTCAATTATGGTGCTCATTCTGTCAACACCTCAGCCTTTATTGATAGCGGTGCCGCCGGGAATTTTCTGGATATTTGATTCGCTAAGTCTTCAGGAATTCCTTTGCAGAACGTCAGTACAGTTATTATTGTATGCGGATTAGACGGGTAATCACAACCAGGTGGCAAGGTGTATGAAACTCCACCGTTACATCTAACAGTAGGAACTCTTCATACAGAAACCCTGACCTTCTACCTGATTAACTGCCCGTCTGTACCGGTGATATTAGGGCATCCCTGGCTGCGGCTTCTTAATCCTGTAGTCGATTGGGCACTAGGGGAGATTACCCAGTGGAGGCCTTCATGTTCTCAGTCTTGTTTAAAGTTACCCCTTCGAATGTTACAGACTGCTTCTGAATTACTACCTCCGCAGTGCCATGAATTCTGGGATGTATTCTCTAAAAAGGCTGCCTTGCCTCCTCACCGAGACTTCGATTGCGCCATCGACCTAATTCCAGGTGCTAAATTACCTAAATGGAGACTGTACGCACACTCTCCGGTCCTGAAACCAAAGCCATGCAGCAGTATGTCGAAGAAAACCTACATAAAAACTTTATTAGGCCTTCAAAATCGCCAGTGGGAGCTGGTTGCTTCTTTTTCTCCAAAAAGGATGGTGGACTGTGTCCCTGCATTGATTTTAGGGGTCTCAACAAGATCACTGTTAAAAATACCTACCCGCTTCCTCTCATCTCAGTACTGTTCGACCAGCTCAGTACTGTTCTACTATATTCACCAAAATTGACCTTCGTGGGGCATATAACCTCATTCGCATTAGGGATGGAGATGAGTGGAAAATGGCTTTCAATACCCAGTCTGGACACTACGAGTATTTAGTTATGCCTTTCGGTCTCTGTAACACACCAGCAGTCTTCCAAGATCTTATTAATGAAGTTCTCCGGGAATTCCTTGATCAGTTCGTTGTGGTATACTTAGATGACATATACTCTGATGATATACTCTCATTCATTGTCTTAACATCGGCTTCACGTCCAACAAATACTCCGCAAGTTACGGGACAATCATTTATTTGTCAAGCTTGAATAATGCGAGTTTGAGGTCCAGAGTGTATCTTTCCTGGGATATGTCATATCTTCCTCCGCCGGTTTTTCTATGGACCCAAATAAGGTGCAAGCTATTTTAGATTGGGTGCAACCCGTTAATCTGAAGGCCATACAAAGATGCTTGGGTTTCGCCAATTACTACCGCAGATTCATTTGGGGTTTTCTGATTTGGTGGCTCCCATTGTGGCCCTCACCAGGTAAGGTGCAGTTCCTGGTAATTGATCCTCAGAGGCTATCAGTTCCTTTGAGGCTCTAAAGAAAGCATTCATATCTGCTCCTGTCTTAAGGCATCCTAATCCGGAGCTGCCTTTCGTTGTTTAGGTGGACGCCTCTGACATTGGTGTGGGCGCTGTACTCTCTCAGAAGGATCTTTGTAACCACTGATTGTTTCCATGCGCCTTCTTCTCCTGCAGAGGCCAACTATGATGTTGGTAATTGAGAACTTTTAGCCATCAAATGGGCTTTTGAGGAATGGCGTTAATGGCTGGAAGGGGCCATCCATGTCATCTCAGTTATTACTGATCACAAGAATCTCCAATATATTGAAACAGCAAAGCGATTGAATCCAAGACAAGTGCGTTGGTCATTGTTCCTTACTCGTTTTCGCTTTGTTATCACTTATAGACCAGGATCTAAGAACACTAAGGCTAATGCTTTATCCAGAAGCTTTACTACTCATCATGCGTCGGTTACGAAACCACTGCCTATTTTACCCCCTTAGATTATCCATGCCGGTTTAGCGCAGGACTTGGGGGTAACCCTTCAGATTCCAAAAACTGGCTCCCTCAGAGACACCTGCAAACCGCTTATTTGTACCGGTCCATCTTCAAAAGGCTGTCCTCACTGAGGCCCACAACCAAAAAACCGCCGAACATCCCGGTATCAGTAAAACCACAGAAAATCTCACACGTTCTGTTTGGTGGCCCACCATGTTCCCAGTTCATTGCTCAGTTCTGGAAGTCCTTTTGTAGTCTCCTTGGAACAAACATCAGTCTCTCCTCAGCATATCATCCACAATCCAATGGACAAACAGAGGGTCAATCAGTCTTTAGAACAATTTTTACAGTTATACAGCACTGACTTTCACAACAACTGGTCAGCTGTTACCCTGGACGGAGTTCGCCTACAACAATTCCTGTCATTCCTCCACTTGTACCTCTCCGTTCTACTGAAATCTTGGTTTTTATCCTAGATCTAACTCTTTGGCTGTGCTTAACTCTTCTGAGCTCTCTGGCATACGCTCTACGGCTGCGATTCTGAAGAACATCTGGAAAAAATTTCACGCTGCCTTAAAACAGGCCTCATTTTACTCCCAAAAATTACGGATCAACACCGTAGGAGCTGCTCTTTTAAAGTGTGTCAGAAGGTTTGGCTCTCCACCCGTAATATCAGGCTTAGACAACCTTGTAAAAAGCTTGGTCCCAGATTTATCAGTCCCCTTTCCATCATCAAGCAAGTAAAACCGGTGGCCTTTAGAGTGAAACTCCCACGCTCCTTGAAGATTCCAAACACGTTTCATTGCTCCTTACTCAAACCTGTAATTTTCTCTAGTTAATTTAAATGTAATTAGCCCCGGAGGTCTCACTCTGTTAATGTGGAAGGTCATCGGGAATTTGTGATACAGAAAATTTCTTCATTCTAAAAAAAGTCCAGGGGCAAATTAATTTTTTGGTACAATGGAAGCGCCGTGGTTTGGAGAAGCGTGCCTGGATTCCACAAAACATTCTTCATGCTGATACTTATTAAAAACTTCTTCAAGCAGTTTCCCAGAAAGCCAGGGTGTCAGGGCTTCCTGACCCCTCCTCAAGGGGGTGGGGGGGTACTGCTACAAGCAGCTGCGGTGTTCACAGTCGCCACGGCTTGCTCTCTGTGCTGCCCGAGTGAGCGCGTCTAGCTCTATGGGAAAGGCGGCTGCTATAGGTGAAGACCTCCGCCAGTCTGTTCTGCAGGTTCATTACCTGACCACTAACAGCCTAACAATGTGTTAGCATAATAATTGTAGAAGACCTCAACAATATCTGGATCAGAAACCACTTAACACCACAATCACCACAAATGACAGGTACAGCCGCGTCAGCCTTCTCCACCCCTGCCAGGTATGTCAAAAACCTCCTGTTTCTGTCAACCTGAGCATATTACATATTATATTAGGAGAATCTATAATGGAAAAGGATTTGGGAGTGCTCATAGACAGTAGACTTAGCAATAGTGCTCAATGTCAAGCAGCAGCTGCAAGGGAAAACAAAGTATCGTCATGCATGCATAAAAAGGGGCTTAGATGCAAGGAAAGACAGTGTAATTTTGCCACTGTATAAATCGTTGGTAAGACCTCATCTTGAATATGCAGTACAGTTCTGGGCACCACTCTATGAAAAAGATCATTTGAAACTAGAAAGGGTTCAGAGAAGGGCGACAAAATTGATAAAGGGTATGGAGTCATTAAGTTATGAGGAAAGGTTAGCCAGTTTAGGCATGTTTACTTTAGAAAAGAGGCATCTAAGGGGAGATATGATTACTATGTACAAATACATTAGGGGTCAATACCGAGAACTTTTATGGGAACTTTTTACCCCAAGGACCATACACAGGACACGTGGTCATCCCCTAAGGTTAGAGGAGAGGAAATTTCACAACCAGCAAAGGAAGGAGTTTTTTACAGTAAGAGCAGTCAAGATATGGAATTCATTGCCAGGGAAGGTTGTGATGGCAGATTCAATAGATATGTTTAAGAAAGGGTTAGACAAATTTTTAGCGGAAAGGTGTATCCAAGGATATGACCGTTAATTAAAATGAAGGATAGTAGTGGATATAGGGTAAAAATAGGACTGCAATATTGAGTCTGGGGGAATTTCACAATTGAAACAGATTGGCGGTTGCTTACTCTGGATCAATTTTAAATATAAGTGCAGGATCGCAGGAAATCCAAAATAGGTTGAACTTGATGAACTGGTGTCTTTTTTCAACCTCATCAACTATGTTACTATGTTACACATGTTTTGAGAAGAGCTTACGCGTGAATTTGTCAAATATGTAGTCAACCCACTCCCTCTGTACTAATAACCATGCTCGCTTTGTAGATTCGTTTCTATCATTTATATATTGCACTTTTAATGATTTACAGGTTATCTCCAATTTATTTTCTCTATGTCTAGACGACTTTGATTTCTGCCACATCGGTAATCAGTGTCCCCTTAAAAGGCATCCCAGACTATCATAGGCCTTACTGCTCAGAGTTATCCGCAAAGAATCCCTCCCACTGAGTCACTAATGTCGCTCCCGTGCCCATCAGGGAGAGTCAAAAGGGATTCATTTTCTAGAAGGACTGACCCCTAGTAATAGCAAAGTCAATAGACAGGAGGAGAGGCGAGAGGTCAAAGATCCCTCTAGCCTTGTATTCTATTACACGCACAGCCGGCACCAGAGAGCAGGACAACAGAGCAAGATCAACTCTTGAGAATGCATTATATGACATGGAGAAACAGGAGAATTAAACAGCCTCTGGACGCCACAGGAGCCAGACATCCACCAGGCCCAACTCGTCTATCAAGGCGGAGAAGGCTGAGACAGATTAACTACAGCACTTTGCTCCCGCCATCTATCAACAGTTTTATTCATCACATTATTAAAATTCCCCATACATATAATAGGCACCTCTGGAAACATTGCTATGAATTCACATTTCTTTAGTACCTCTGTACCTTTGTATGGTGGGGATATATATATATATATATATATATATATATATATATATATATATATATATATAAACCACAAGGAGAAGTACTGGAGCCCAGTTAATGATGGCTTTCATTAGGACATACTTCCCTCCAGAATCCACCTGAAGGTATTCCAAGGAGAAACCAAGACGCCTGTGCACCAGCACAGACACCCCTGGAGAGTTGGTGGTGGGAGTGGAGTGATACGCCTTTCACACCCATGATTTTTTTTAAGGAGAGTATTCTTTCACCATGTAAGTGGGTCTCAAGCAGGCAAACAATGCCAGGGTCGTTATTCCTAATTTGGCAGATAACCAGAGAGCGTTTCACACTATTATTTAAACCGCACATTCCATGAGAAGTCTTAACTCCTTCAGATGTGCCAGTATACATACATAATCCACATACCATTGTAACAGATCCCCAGCTTCCCCTGTCTGTAACCCTCATAAGTAAGCATACATCATCATCTATCATTTTAAGCACACGCAAACATTGGTGATACTTTTGCGATAACATGATAGCTACAATCAAAACGGAATATGATTAACCTTGTCACTTAAAACCCACACCCCCACCATGTATATTCCACCCAAAACTAAAGTATACCTTAATCCCTAAATACACTTAATTTAGGATACTCAGCAAGCCAGCACACGACCGTCAGCCGAGCCCGTACAGCTCAAAACAGCTTAGGACCAACAAGACAAGCCCACCGCCAATCAGCGGAGTAAGGAGATAAGATCCCAAGGGAGACCAGAAGGAAAATCAAGAGATAAGAAGGAAGGGAAAGGGAAGGGGCAAATTGAGACAAAGATCGACCTTAAAGCCATGGGCCCTCCAGCCCATTACATCTTGTAGTGGCATTGACATAATATATCTTATCAACAGATATCAAACAGCATTGAGAAAATGAACATTAGAGGATGCATTTTGACTGACAGCTCCAACACATGATGCACAGGGAGATTCAGCGCCAAACTGTCCCTAGGACAAGGGTGAGAAACAAACGACACAGATCAGGCATCATCTGTCAGCTTGTGCCAACAGACAGATAGTCAATCCAGGCAGTAGCCTCCTGGGGCATATCAAAAAAGGATGTGCGCCCCTCCAAAACCACCCTCAGCCGGGTGGGCAAGATCAGAGCGCATGGAATCTGTAAGTCTCGTAATAGTCTATTTTTTTGTACATCTAAAGCGAAATCAGGATACACCGCTACTCATTGGCCATTGTATTCCACAGGGCCTGTCTGGCTAAGCGCAGCACAGCATCTCTGTCACAATAGTGTAGAGTTTGGCTATGAAAATACGGGGAGGAGCTCCAGGTGGAGATGCCTGGGCTGGAATGCGGTGAGCCCTCTCCACCACAAATTGGGCTACAAATGAATCTAAACCAAACAATTGAACCAGTCACTTCTCCAGGAAGGACTCAGGGGTAGCACCTGCCGCCTTCTCAGGCAGCCCAACCAAGCATGTTATTTCAGCGTAAACACCCTTCGGTATCCGTTAGATTTTGAGTAAACAGGCAAACTTGTGACTCCTCCTCCTCCCCCACTCTCTCCCTGATTTTCTGCGTCATGCTGGAGAAGGGAGAGGTTGACCTGCACCCTTCCTATTCTTTTCAATCATACATTTTTCAGAGATACCAATGGCCTGTAAGACCTGTTGTAACGTGACCTCAGGGTCAGCCAGAGGAACCAGCAAGGGAGGAGAAGTGGAGGTCTGCAACAGCTTCGAGTGCAGTGCATTTCCAAAGCCAGAGGCAGTGGTTGAAGAGCGGGCAAAATGCTCCAACTTTCCTGCTGCATCGGACTGGCAATGCTTGCCCATAATTTTAGGAGAAAAAATAATATATATTACCTTGCAGTGGTGCTGAAGGGTGTTTATCCTACAGTCTTGTATGTAGCTGAGCAGCAATCCCATAGTTAAGCAGTGCGTCAGGAGTTGTAATGCTGACTGTAGATTCGGTTTGTCTGGATACAACTTGACAGATTACAGCCAGATGCACTCACCCTCCACCATATGCTACAGAGTGAGGTGCGCACTCCCAGCCTTTTGTATTTAAGTTAACAGTTAACAGTTATAGGCTTCATGGGTTCAGATGTACCTTGTATAAATTGAACAGGTTTAAAGGGAGAGAGAAAGAGGGTGGTTCAGAAGCAATGCACTAATCACTCCACAATGACAAAACATTCAATTATGTTGGGGAGTTGAAAAAAATATATATAAAACTTAGCCTTTATTATAAATTCTAAAAATTGCAGCAAAATAAAAATGAAAAAAGATTGTGTATAAAAACCGATTACACCCAATAAAGTCTATATCACATACTATTGGGGGCAAAAGTAATCATATAAGTGAGTATCACCAATTAAACATGGTGACTAATATATATTTATATATATCTCTATCTCACTGCATATATGCAGTCTCCTCAATAATGTGCAATTGCAGTCTAAGAATTTGATTTTGTAGTCCAACTGTGTGGGATTGTATGGCTAGATATAAACCTCCAGCTTACAAATATTAAACACATCTCTGGAACGACCTCCCTCGTTCCATCCGTCTCTCTCCTACTCTGTGCTCCTTCAAACGTGCACTCAAACTCACCTCTTCCTCAAAGCCTATCAACCATCTACTTAACCCCCATCTTCTCCCTTTAGCTCGTCCTCCCTTCTCTCCTCTTGTGCCTGGTCTGTTTACCCTCCCTTAGGATGTAAGCTCGTATGAGCAGGGCCCCCTCCCCTCCTGTCTCCATACCTGTTCTTCCGCTCCGTCTTTACTGCATATGACTGGCCGGAGTTTCTAAAGTATTGGTACTTTTTGTTCATTGTGCTGTATTGTTTCACCCTGTATAGTCTACTGTTAGTACTGTGTGCGGCGCTGTGGATACCTTGTGGCGCCTAACAAATAAATGATAATAATAATAATAACGTATCCTCACTTATGTGCAATTTCAATTTGAGACCTCAATTTCGTAGTATCAACTGTGTGAAAGTATATAGCTAGAAATAAATCTCTAGCATTTAGGTTTGGCGTGTCCGTATCATATTTAATGCATGTTGTAGGATATAAATTGGCATTTGTTACAATTGTTATAAATGTAACAGAACATATAAATAAGCCACACACAGAAAACAAGGGACTATCAGTTCCAAGTACTGGCAGATCCTCTATCCTGGGATCTGATCTTATATCCTATTTTATGTCCGATTGTTTAATCTTAATTGCAGGATAAGCGTACTGCCAAGGTGAGTAATTCATATGTGTAAGATGAATCTAGTTCATTCATTCAAAATATGAATACCCCAAGTAGAAATATAGAGTTTGTCACCAACACAAGTAAAGAGGGTCATCTTCTTGGATTTGGAAATCTATATCCAAAATGGTAAAATAGAGACACAGACGCATTTCAAGCTGGTTGATTGCAATAGTTTTATATCTACTACCAGCCATCACTATTCAAACTGGTAAGATAATATCCATCAAGGACAATTCACACCCGTATAAGAAGAAACTGTACAGACTATAGAAAACAGGGAGAAATCCTGAAGTCCCGTTTTTACGAAAAAGGTTATGAAAAAGTCAAAGCTTTGGAGGAAGTGAAATTAATAGGGAAAAATTATTAGAACACAAAGAAAACAACAAAGATGGACAAATCTCTATTCCCTTCATAACACAATATTCAGAATCAGTGAGGGAGATAAAAAGGATTGTGAGAAACCATCTGGCATCTCCTCCAAAAAGATGAAGTTCTTTCTCAATTCCTTCCAGAAAATCCCACAATCATCTTTAGGAAAGCCCTGAATTTAAAACAAAAAATGGTGAATAGCCATTTATCAGTAGGGAAGATAACTGCAGGGAATTGGCTTATAGAGAAACGGCAGACAAAAGGTTTTGTCCACTACACAAAATGTAAAGCATGCAAGACCACAAAAAATATGAGCACAAAACCAACAACTCAATTTGAATCTAGAATGACATCCATTTCATACCTGATAAAGGACCATCTTACATGTGACTCCATGGGAGTCATATATCTTCTAATATGTCCCTGCGGTCTTCAATATGTGGGCCGGACATTTAGGAATTTAAAAACACGGATAAATGAACACAACACATATTAGAATTAGCTTGGAGACCCACAATCTGTCAAACCTTTTTAAAACGCATCATCATGAAAAAAAGAGGAATCTAAATGGATATATACTTTGGGCACTTTAACACCTTCAGGGCTTAATATAGATTTTGAACTGAAACCCTTTTTGTAGTCATTCATATATTCATAAGTGGTCGTTATTATTTCTTTGACTTAAAAATAAAAAAAAACAAAAAAAACATTTTTTAATATTTTTATATCTGGCAAGATGAGTAGACTTCCAATGTATTCCTACATTGTTACAAGTAACCTAGCCCCCAAGAGTGATATATATATACCAGCATTTCTTAAAGCTTTTCCACTTTATCTCTATATTGCTAAGTGGCATACTAGCCCTTAAGAGTGGTTCATACATCTGCACCTTCAAAAATTTGATATTTTAATAAAATTTGCATATATATATATATATATATATATATATATATATGATATTGGGAATGTTTGGCCTCTCCAAGATGAAGCTTTTCATGTACGAACATTATTCTTGTAACTATTTAACAAGCGTGGCTATAAGGGATAATTTATTCTCTGTATTGGCAGATTGTTTTTAGTAGATGTCACGCTGATTGCCTAATGAATAGTAGCCATATGTTTTAGCATTTGGACACTATATAAGAGGTATAAGATTGCTCATTGGTTATCCCCTGACGAAGTCACATGATGAAACGCGTAGGGTCAATGAGAATGAAAGGCTGTAACCTAGTAACAAAAATCCGGAAGTAGCTGAGACGCCAAGCGGTGAGGAGGCAACTGACAAGCTGTAAGGGGAAAGCGTGAGATCTAACCCCGAAATACCAGCGCAAGCGTCCGAGCCAGAGAGATGGAGAAGAAACCTTTATATGCGCACTGCAGCACTTAGGTAATGCAAGTTCATTTTAATTGTTTATTAGAATAAATGTTCAAGCTTTATAACACCATTGGTGCTCCTGTCCCTCTCTATTCTCTCTTTTCTTGCTTGAGACACCATGGAGAAACCAGGGGAATCTTAGGAACATGCTACTCTTTTGAATCTGGACACTGTTTTTAGTATGCAACATTGAATTTACCAACCAAATGGTATTGATGTTTATATTGGAAACCTGCATTACTAGTGAACTTTTGTTTGCACATTGAATGCCTATATTGCCTATACACTCTTTTTATATAGGGTCAACACTGTGCAGGATTTACATTTGATTCTACTGGCACAGGTTTTATCCCTCCCCCTTTCCATATCCCATCCCAATGCGCCTTCCCTATTTTAGATATTGCAAAAATGAGGGGGGGATTTAGGCAACCCCAAGGGTCTAATGGCTGCACCCCAATTCCCTTTCCCAAATCTGAAGGAGCGCAGGATAAGCAAATTTGCAGGTTTTTTTACTCTTATTTAAGCACATAGTATCTAAATTCTCTTAACCACTTTTAGCAAATAAACATTTCAAGAGCTTAACAGAAGTGAAAATATTTAAGATAAAGTTTTGATCATAGGTGACTTCCTAAAAGTATTTTGATTGAAGTAGAGAGCAGGCAGCCTCTGTAAGGCTTGTACTCGCACTGCCTTTCACTGAATGCAGTCTATGTGAACCTAAAAGTAGTGAACAGTCGATCACTATGAGAACCGCTAAAAAACACACTCACTGGACAAACCAAGGAAAAAGAAAAAGTTGCATGAAGGCTCGTCTAGCATCTAAGTGGCTATACAGAAAGCGCTCCTAATAATGAACAATATATCACTATTTTGAGGCCAGTTGAATTCAGCGCAGAGCAACACAACACGGTCGGACATATCACCAACTGTATGTACATACATAACCTATGCCAAACAATTAATGATTATAACGAACAAACCTGTATTCAACTACACAAAATGTAATGTAATGTCAAACATTTCAAGTTCTGTGACTGTATCTGATTATGGACCTGACATTAATATTTGTGAATGCAATGCATAGCTTTGTATAAAGCAGCACCCAGTATTTTAGCTTTAGAGGTCCTTTAAGATATGCTCCCAAAAAACATGGATGTCACTTTTAAACACATTGACGTTTTCAGATATGCTCCACTATTGTTGTATAAGGAGAAGAAATGCCAGTGGTCTTACAAAACATCTGTGTGGATCAACAAAATAGCGCCATTAGATATTTCACTGTGCATATTTCATTTTCATTTTTTAACTACCATTGTCTTCCACCATCCATCTATCCAATGTAAGTAGAACACGGGATTTCTCTCTCATTTAACTACTTGGAACAATGTACCAGACCAGCAACTAAAAAGTCCTACCCCAACCACACGCCGCAAGGCTATAATCACTCCACCCAACTTATTACTAGCTGTACAATCCTGAAGTACACTTTATTGCTTGTTTAACATTCACCTGTTGCCTATGAGCAACACTTAAAAATGTTATTTTTAACAAAACACCAGATGGGTCATACAGGTTTTGTTTAAACCGCAGAGAGAATCTGAACATCTTTGATCACTACTCTGATAATCAAGCTGTTTTCATTACTTTGCTTATGGAAGCCTGTCTATTTGCTGTTTTTAATAGTTATGTTACCTTCAAGTTTCCTCTGCTTCCTTCTAAGCACTGTATGCACACTGCATATAACCGGTCACAAGTGCTGAGTCATCTGCAGATATTTTATTTGGGAATTTCAGGGCCACAACGTCAGACAGATGACATAGTGATGTAAGCTGATCATATGCAAAGCACAGTAAAAACAAACATACATTTTATAAGAGTGCATCTATCACACTATAGGCAAGGTGCTTCCCTTATATAAAATAATAGATAATAATTAAGATAAATACATAAAGCCCACAAAAGGTGAACATATACTTAAAAATTATATAGATGTCTATATATTTTAATATTTAGGTGTTTTACACATGGAAACTTGAATACTTCTAATGTGCTAAATATGATAATGCTATACATGTTTATGTTGCATAAGCTAGCATTTTACACTTAGTTGCTATTTTAAGAAACTGTGCAAATGTGAGTTCTTCAATAAATATTCATTATAATGGTGAAAAGAAAAAAACAGCACTTTTCCACACTTTTATAAACAAATAATAGATTAGTGTTACAGACCCCCATTCTATCCTCTGTTTACACTGTTCACCATGGAGTGAATGCAGATCGGACGTTCTTACGACCACGCTTTCCGTCTGTGGTTTTTCAGCAGATTTACACAAAAACAGAAAATCTGGACACCCTGTGACCTGAAGTTTTGTCTAATATTCTAGAATGTAGTAAAATACATATATGATCCTAAGATTCCCACTGCTCCTGTTAATGTGCTTGTATGCAAAGTCTGAACTTGGGAAAAATAACCCCTGTTAGAGTTAAGTATTTCCATTGGTGAAAACTGTGACACATAATAATCTAACTCTAGGCACGTTTTGAAACCGCCTACAATGTAGAACCTGAACACCACAAATGAAATCACCAGATTTGCATTAGAACAGCCATTTAGAGATTTTCATTTTCTGCAAAACATTAGTTTCGGGCCAATCAAAATGCAAAAACCTATAGTTACCTAGCAGCTTTGTCTGGACAAGTATACATCATAGTTGCCTGCTCTACCGGAATGTCCTTGACTACCGGGAGAGCAGAAAAACCTCCCAGTTCCTGGCTGTAACCATTAATTTAGTGGCAGGGGGGGGGACTTATGACGCGATTCACGTGTCATTGTGGCTCCCTGTTGTAATTGGCTAAACAAGTGTGATGTAATTTAGGGGGCGGGGTTAATTATACAATTCTTGAGCCCCAAACATGCCCACCTCCCCCCAATCTCCTGGATGCCAGTTATCAAGTATAGTATACATTTGCTTGAAGCAATATGCAGTGTTACACAAGTGTTCTAAAAATCTATGTATGATTTGTACCAAGTTATAATACCAAAACCATATTTACTGTACCAAAAGTCAATTTTTTCCTGTGCAACCAACAGGTTTCTACATTTCTAGTAACAGTAGTTACTGTCTTTACGTTATCAAGATCTAAGTTTTCCCACACACTCAATTAAAAGTCGCAAGTCTCACTCAACATGAAGAGACCTTTTCTCACATGCATCAGTCTACACATTTTTGTTCGTAAAGACATCTTTTTATATTTAACTTCTCTAATTTACAGATAAAGGTGCTTTTAACTGTTTAAATTGCAATGATTTTTCCCTTACCCCCTCGTCCCGCCTAAATTTTCTATAATATAGTAAGGAACAATCTTTAGTGGTGCATATATTCACTATGTAAACCCTCTTACATTATGTGCAACAAAACAAATAAAACTATTAAAAAAGACAATTGAAGAGAGCCTTGTCAAACCTAAAATGACTGACTTCAGCTTGGACTACTCCATTGGGACAAAACACTACAAACAAAATCTGTCATGAAATAGAGACTTTACATACACATTTTGGAAAGTTACAGATGTCTTTTGCATTGGATCAATCTGTATTTTAAACTGTCATTAAAAACATAAAAAATAAAATAAAAATGAATAAACTACTGAGACATTCGAAGCTTTGAGCAATTATTTTACAAAGAGAGGTCATTTCACAGCCTTCTGGTCCTTGAAAACATAATGGAACAGAAGTGGCAAAATAGTTTAACACTGCCAAGAAAGTCAGCAACACGTGTGCACTAAGCATGTATATTATTACTACATGCTCATGGAAAGTCAGACTTGTGTATTGTTTATATTACATTTAGGCCACAAAATATTGTTTTTGAAACATTGTATAGTGCAATAGAGATAGCAAACTGGGAGGAGGTAGGAGATGAGTTGCCAAAAGAAAAATCTACAGATCTGTCTCAAAATATACACACATATTTATTATATATATATATTTTATATACACACAGCTATAGGACTTTTATGATTTTGGACCATTTTTGCAAGCCAGACGATTTCAACCTGACTGGACAGAAGAGACAGAATGAAAGAACTCAAGTGAAGTACCACCATGAAATGTGACACATTCTCTTCTCCGTGTTTGTGACTGGCCTCAAGTTCCCTTCTGTCCCGTCATACTACATTCAATTTGGAGTGTTAATCCAGAGTGGAATACATCAAGATTTTTTTTTTCAGAGAGAGTTCTTGGCAGTAGAGCAGAAATACAAAAGTGCATTGCTGGAGTGAAGTTCTGTCCGACTCCATAGGGTCAGTTTTAAAACTTGCGGGGCATAATAACATAGCCGTCATCAACCGTCAATATCCCAGCTGAAGAGATGGTGCTTAACTAACATATCCTGTACCCCTTCCTTCAGTGGCTTCTTCTCCTTTTCCTGCAAGACATTAACAGGTCATCATTCTTTAGTAATACAGCCTTATTTTTAAAAACTCATTTTGAAATAAATAATTGTACAGTGATATTTAATTTGACAAATGTTCACAATTTACTCTACGGTTATACGTTTTATTTTACCACCAAAGCACCCAATCACATACAGAATTTGCAATCACCACCTACTCCTCAAGAAACACAAACATTATTAAACATCTCTGTTTGACATGCGGCTGCAATATACAATCATTGAACTCACTGGGAGTATGACTGTTTATGGGAGCTTTACCATGCAGAAAATCAATCAATTTTATCAATAATAAAGAATAAATGAAAAGACCACAGCTTTCACTTGTGAGAGATTCCAATTGGTTGGGTCATTAGTATGCTAGTCGCTACCACTGCTGCCCCCTGCTCTATGTCATCTCGATAGACCATAAAGTATACACGTTCTCCCACATCCCAGACAAATTGGGTATGTGAATGGAAGGATTTTGGTTCTACTTTATGCTTTGAACAGCCTGTAGTTAATAAAAGAGGGCCTTTTGCTTAGGTGACAAGTCCTCTTATTTCAACACTAACAGAACAGACATTGCTTATTGTGCTGTAAATGTAATGTTTTCTTACCATTTGACAGGTGTTAACTAACTTCCTCCCAGCACACTCCCCATCAGATGATGCAAGTACCATTACATTACATAAATATTGAAGAATTCTACCAACTCAGACTCCATTTAAGTACTGCAGATTACAGAACTTTCTGAATACTGGCCAGTGTTTTCTGAATGTTGCAGAGAGGCGAGTAAATATTGACACAAAATAAGCCTAACTTAAGCAGTACCAATAATAAAAAAACACACAAACTGATGTACTAACAAAGAGAAACAGGTTATCGGAGGGAAACATTTCTGTGGTCTGCAGTATTTTGTTTCTTACCGACTGACAACCAGTTCTCTATAGGTATAAATAACTAGCACCAGCAAGAGTGCAAAATATTATAGGTAATACAATTTTAGTGGAGTATCTTCCAATAATGAAGTAATTAGGGATGTGCACCGGCGACTTTTGAGGTCTCGTGTTTTGTGTTTTGTATCCGGATTTTCCCGATGTTTTGGGTTCGGATTTGTTTTGCAAAACACCTGCCGAAACGTTTTGGTTCGGATTTAAGGTTTTGGATTCGGATTTTTTTTGAAAAAAAACTAAAAAGTGTAAAAATCAAGTTTTTGGGCTTATTTTCACTCCTACGCTATTATTAACCTCAATAACATTCAATAACAATAATTTCCACTAATTTAAAGGCTATTCTGAACACCTAACACCTCACAATAATTTTTTTTTTTTAGTACAAAACGTTGCAACGAGGTATCTTTCTGGACTGCGTAGAGGAGTGTTCCCCACAATACAATTAAAAACCCATCAACTGGTCTGAATTACACCCAAAAATAGTATCTGGACTGCGTAGAGGACTGGCCACTGGCCACCACAATATAATATATAGAAAACCTTCAACAGGTCTGAATTACACCCAAAAATAGTATCTGGATTGCATAGAGTAGTGGGCACTGGGCACCACAATAAAAAATATATAGAAAACCTTCAACAGGTCTGCATTACACCCAAAAATAGTATCTGGACTGCATAGAGGACTGGCCACTGGCCACCACAATATAATATATAGAAAACCTTCAACAGGTCAGAATTACACCCAAAAATAGTATCTGGACTGCGTAGAGTAGTGGGCACTGGGCACCACAATAAAATATATAAAAAACCTTCAACAGGTCTGCATTACACTGCACATACGGCTGCTCCTCCATCCTCTCCATCATATACATGTTGGAGTTTCAGCGTGTGAAAACCTCTTGTTTTTGATAATGTCAGTGCATTTTGAATATTTTTCAATTTGCCCCACACCACTGAATGTACTTTATCTATGATACGCATCTATCTATCTTGACTGCGTAGTGTGGTGGCCCCGGTACACAATTTGGTACCGAGGCCACAATATAATTAAAAAACCCTCCACGGGTCAGAATTCCACCAAAAAAGGGTATGGACTGCGTAGTGTGGTGTGCCCGGAACACAATTTTTTACAGCGCCAACAATATAATTAAAAAATTGGGCATCAACTGTCACCGTTGTTTAATATCTGATACACCTAAATATGGACTGCACAGTGGAGTGGCCCCGGTAGTAAATTTGGTGCCGGGGCCACAATACCTCCTACAACTTCCAAGTGTAGTGTTTATAAAGACAGACAGCGTCGAAGTGTTATTAGTTGACTTTATTAACCCTAAAATTGTCCCTGTTGCAAATATTCGTGCAATGGACAGTTTTCATTGAAAGACTCAAGCTTTCAAGTGTAGTGTTTATAAAATATAAACAACAATACAGTAGTTTTAGAGCACGTCAATACCTCTTGTTTTAAATTATGACAGGGCATTTTACTTTTGGTTTAATTTCTTGAATTTGTTTAAATTTGGTTTTACTTTTTGAACATGGCAAACGACTGTTGATTGGTCATATAATGCAAAAAAAAAAGTTCCAAGATGGAATTGTCCTTGGGCCCTCACACCCACCCTTATGTTGTTGAAATAGGACATGCACACTTTAACAAACCAATCATTTCAGCGACAGGGCCTACCAAACAACTTTGGCTGAAATGATTGGTTTGTTTGGGCCCCCACACCAAAAAAGCTATTCATCTCTCCCTGTACAGACTAAACAGGCTCTACTGAGGCAAGATGTCGTCCTCATCCTCAACCTCTGATTCCTCTCCCCCTACAGTGTGTACTTCCTCCTCATCACACATTATCAATTCGTCCCCGCTGGACTCCACAACCACAGGTCCCTCTGTAGTATCTGGAGGGCAGTGCTGTACTTCATTGAGGAATTGATTATTCATTTTTATAAACATCATTTTTTCAACGTTCTGAGGAAGCAACCTCCTTCGCCGCTCACTGACCAGGTTCCCCGCTGCACTAAAAACTCTTTCCGAGTACACACTGGAGGGGGGTAAAATAGAGCCAGTTTGTACAGGGGCTTCCAAACTGCCTTTTTTTCCTGCCAGTAACAATATGGACTGTCTGACATGTCTACTTGGATGGTGTCAGCAAAGTAATCATCCACAATTTTTTCTATTGTGACAGCATCCAATGCAGCGAGAGTAGACATGTCTGCAATGGTTGGCAGGTCCTTCAGTCCGGACCAGATGTTATCAGCATCCCCGCCAGTGCCTCTTTTGGGAAAACTGAGCTTTTTCCTCGCAGCCATAGATGTGGAAGAAAATGAGGGTGGAGCTGTTGGCATGTCACGGTCCTCTTCAGAGGACAATCTCCTGACCAGCAGGTCTTTGCACCGCTGTAGACTTGTGTCCGCCGGAAACAGAGACACAACATACGCTTTAAACCGAGGATCGAGCACGGTGGCCAGAATGTATTCCTCTGACTTTAAAAGAGTGACCACCCTCGGATCCTGGCAAAGCGTACGAAGGGCTACATCCACAAGAGCTACATGCTTGGTGTAATCGCAATGACTCACCAGCTCCTCCCTCACTTTCTCCAGCTGCTTCTGCAACAGCCTGATCAGGGGAATGACCTGACTCAAGCTGGCAGTGTCGGAACTGACTTCTCGTGTGGCAAGTTCAAATGGCTGCAGAACCTTGCACAACACGGAAATCAGTCTCCACTGCGCTTGACTGAGGCGCATCCCCACTCCTTTGCCTATGTCGTAGGTGGCTGTGTAGGCCTGAATGGCCTTTTGCTGCTCCTCCATCCTCTGCAGCATATAGAGGGTGGAGTTCCAGCGCGTCACAACCTCTTGTTTGAGGTGATGGCAGGGCAGGTTCATGCTTTTTTGATGTGCCTCTAGTCTGCGGTAGGCACTGGCTGAATGCCGAAAGTGTCCAGCAATTTTGTGCGCCACCGCAAGCATCTCCTGCACACCCCTGTCACTCTTCAGGTAATGCTGCACCACCAAATTAATGGTGTGGGCAAAACATGGGACGTGCTGGAAATTGCCCATATTTAATGCCCGCACAATGTTACTGGCATTGTCTGACACCACAAATCCCCATGAGAGTCTAAGTGGGGTAAGCCACTGGGAGATAATTTCCCTCAGTTTCTCTAATATGTTGTCAGCGTTGTGCCTCTTATTAAAGCCTGTAATACACAATGTTGCCTGCCTTTGCACGAGCAGCCATTTTGTAGATGCTGCTACTGATGCAGCTGTTGCTGCGGAAGGGGATGCATCTACCCAGTGGGCTGTCACAGTCATATAGTCCTTAGTTTGCCCAGAACCACTTGTCCACATGTCCGTGGTTAAGTGGACAGTGGGTACAACCGCATTTTTTAGAGCACTGAGGACACTTGATCGTACTTCTCTGTACATTTTTAGTATCGCCTGCCTAGTGAAGTGGAATCTCGACGGGATTTGGTACCGGGGACACAATACCTCCATCAACCCTCTAAATCCCACTCCACTGATGGCGGACACCGGGCGCACGTCTAACACCAACATTGCAATTACAGCCGCAGTTATACGCTTTGCAATAGGGTGACTACTATCGTATTTTGTGGTCATGGCAAACGACTGTTGGACGGTCAATTGTTTTGTGAAAGACTTAGCGGTCTTACGACTTCCCCTCTGGGAAGATGAGCGACTAACAGCAGCAACAGCAGCAGTGGCAGTAGTAGGCGTACCGCTGCAGGATTCCTCGGATGAATCCCGTATTGAGGAGGACTCAGTCTGGCTGCTGACTTGGGCTGCAGGACTGAATCTGATGGAGATTGTGGAGGAAGTTGAGGAGGAGGGTGTTGCTGGTGTGTATCCAACTGGACCACGGGATTTAGGTGTCCCTGTACCGATGACGGTCCTAGCCCCAGTTCCTGAACTAACCACTGAACTATGAAGGTTATTCAGGTGTTGTATAAGGGAGGATGTTCCTAGGTGGGCAAGATCCTTACCCCTGCTTATTTGAGCTTTACATAAGCTACATATGGCCATACATTGGTTGTCTGGATTTGGATAAAAATAACTCCAGACCGAAGAGGTGCATTTTTTGGTCTTCTGACCAGGCATGACGATGGGCTTTTTCACCCCATGGACATCAGCTGTTTCCCCCCCTGGTGCCTCATTTACAATAACCACATCACCATCCTCATCATCAAGTTCCTCCACAGCGCCAGCTACATCATCAATAGGCTCCTCCCGAGCCACCTCTTCCCGTACAGTGATGGGAAGGTCAGGCTTGACAACCACCAACACCCTTGGACTCGCCTTGAGGATTTGTGATAATTTCTCTTTAGAAGGCAGAGTTGTTTGCTGTTTTGTTGCTGACAGCATAACTCTCTTCAATTTTTTGTAGGGGGGGGAGGAGGAGGAGGGATAAGATCCGTGGGTCATGAACACGGGCCAGGGCCTAAGCCGTTCCTTGCCACTCCGTGTCGTAAATGGCATATTGGCAACTTTACGTTTCTCCTCAGATGATTTTAAGTTTCTCTTTTTGCTACTTTTCTTAACTTGGGCTTTTTGGATTTTACATGCCCGGTACTACGAGATTGGGCATCGGGCTTGGAAGACGACGTTGATGGCATTTCATCGTCTATGTCATGACTAGTGGCAGCAGCTTCAGCATTAGGAGGAAGTGGGTTTTGATCTTTCCCTACTTTATCCTCCAAATTTTTGGTCTCCATTATATGTAGCACAAGATACTGCAGAATGTGTGAACTTGGTAATATTGCAGTACCAATGGACTTATACTGCTGGATTGGTTTTGCAAATTTGGTTATAATTACTTTTTTTTTTTTTTTTTTTTTTTTTAATATTTTTTATAACTTTTTTTTTATTTTTTAAAAACTTGGGAATAATGGGGAAATAACTATGCCCTTAGAAGCACAGAGCACAGGACACAGCACCACTGGACTGAACAGGACACAGCACAGGACCCAGCAGCACTACGGAACTCAGCAAGACAGACCACAGGACACAGCATCACTGGACTGATACTGCAGAATGTGTGAACTTTGTAATATTGCAGTACCACTGGACTTTTACTGCTGAATGTGTGAACTTGGTAATATTGCAGTACCAATGGGCTTATACTGCAGGATTGGTTGTGCAAATTTTGTGGTAATTAAAAAAAAATTAAATTAGTTTTTGGTATTTTTTTAAATAACTTTTTTTTATTTTTTTAAACACAGGGGAATATTGGGGAAATAACTATGCCCTTAGAAGCACAGAGCACAGGACACAGCACCACTGGACTGAACAGGACACAGCACAGGACCCAGCAGCACCACTGACCTCAGAAGGACAGAGCACAGGACCCAGCAGCACCACTGACCTCAGAAGGACAGAGCACAGGACACAGCACCACTGGACTGAGCACAGGACACAGCACAGGACACAGCACAGGACACAGCACAGCACAGCACAGCACAGCACGAGATATAGCAGGACAGAGGACCACCTAACACACCCTCCCTCTACCCTGATCAATGCCCGAGTGAAGATGGCGGCGACTAGCGGGGAATTTATAGGATCCGAGTATCGCGAGATCCGACAACGGAATTATGAGTCAGAGCCTCGGTTTCAGGTTTGAATTTGGCGCCAATACCCGGATCTGTCTCGGATCCGACTCGGATCGGCAACGTTCGGGTGGGCTCGGATTTCATAAATCCAAGTGCGCTCATCTCTAGAAGTAATGTTCTCAAATCTTGTGGAAACAACCACCCCACTTTCACCACAATACAACAGACGGAATTCTGCAGGAACCCAGGCAGATGGTAGATATACCCTTTTCCACTCTACTACATGACTTTATAATTCAGTGGCATCGGCAGTATAACACTCTGGGAAGGTGCCCAAAAAGTTTTGTCTTCTTTTGTCTTCGTTAACCTTATCCGTGTACTATAAAACATATTCAGGCTTACCTCTCTTTTCACAGGCAATTCCCAGTCTGGTGACAAACTGAAGGCAAATTTTGAAAGTACCCTGGGGAAATAGAAAACAACAATGAATGTGTTCCTATTTCAAATAATATAAACATTATATCTGTCTCTGCAATTTTATACGTTTCCCAGCATGCTATTATGATCTATGCAGATGACTGCTTATAGTAACAAAGAAAGATTTAATAGCATTATAGCGGTGTGCATTTAAAATTATACCAGCAAGATAATGGGGCATGTGTGACATACAATCATGATACAAAAATGCTCATCTCTCTTTGCATTTCTGTGCCTGGTTGTGTGCCGCACATAAGTGTACTCAATTTTGAGGCTGGTGCATAGATGGGATTATGGCCCCTTAGAGAGCATTAACAGTGTGCAACCCATTTTCTCTAACTGGAAACTTTCAAACCCATGAACAAGGCCTACCTGTGTTCCAATGCACAAACATCTTTATTAAACCAAATTACTGACGTTCACCTGCTCATTGTGACTAAACATCTCAGGGCAGTGTGTGCTCACAGGAACTGTGTGCTACTCCTATGCTTGGTTTTCAGTTTAAAGCTTTTAATTACATTTGAATATAAGAGAGAGCAGAGCACGGTGTTACTGTAGGGGTAAAAACGGTGTATTAAATTTTTTTTGCACAAACATACAAATAAGGAGCATTACATTAAATGCACTGATCTCCCGCATGCACATACATGAACCAAGAACATTGATTATTCTAAAAGCCATATTTTGTTTGTAATTTAAAAACAAAGTTTAAGCATTCTCTACAGCAAGCATCAGCAACCCTTCAAACGCATGCCACAAGGTGGCACTCAAGGACGTTTTGAGTGGCACCAGAGTCTCGTCCTCCTCTCCTGCTCCACCTCCTTCCTAGCAGAGTATAGCCTCACTGACTCCACCTGTCTGTCTCACTCTTCACTGTCTGACTCATTACTGGGGTCAGAGAGAAAGTTAGCTGGGTGTTAAAAATATAAGGTTACTAGAGATATGTTCAGCGTATAAAATGTCCCACTTCCCTTTAATGATGTGATGTTCATAAATGAGAAATCTCGTTGAGGTCAGTGTACAAGTTTCCATACGTTAAAGAAAGAGAAGCATTTGAGGAGTTCAAAGAACATGCCCCATGTGTACATGTTCCCTTTTGGAACCATCTATGCTTCACAATTGTCCCCGTGATTGGTCTGAAACATAAACCGGCAATTCCTCAACTGACTGCAATTTTTTATGTGTGTATTGTAAGCTTTGTTTTATGATAATTTACATCCAGAATTATACTGATATTTCTGTAAAAAAAAAAAAAAAAAAAAAGAAAAATGTTTTGCCTTGTAAATGTTTAGCATCTAGCACAAGAAGAGAAGAAAGGTCTTTACGCAGTGGAAAGGCTCTGCAACTCCTCAAACTATACTCGGACTTCCCTTAGGCAGGCAGAGTTTTTATTTTTTATTTATGCAATGCACCAGGCCCCACAAAAACACACCTATCGGGTAAAGCCTGCACCTGCCTAATTCTGCCCAATGTCCAGTTGAATTCTGTGTATGACTATAGAGTCACCACACATACACACACAAGCGGGAGCACACTGTGTCCAATTACTGTAAACTTATAACTAAAATGTTGCTACACAGAATGTAATAGCGAGCACACTGTGGGGACTGTTACAGAACGTAATAGCAAGCACACTGTGGGGACTGTTACAGAACGTAATAGCGAGCACACTGTGGGGACTGTTACAGAACGTAATGGAGAGCACACTGTGGGGACTGTTACAGAACGTAATGGAGAGCACACTGTGGGGACTGTTACAGAATGTAATGGAGAGCACACTGTGGGGACTGTTACAGAACGTAATGGAGAGCACACTGTGGGGACTGTTACAGAACGTAATAGAGAGCACACTGTGGGGACTGTTACAGAATGTAATAGAGAGCACACTGTGGGGACTGTTACAGAATGTAATGGAGAGCACACTGTGGGGACTGTTACAGAATGTAATAGCGAGGACACAGTGGGGACTGTTACAGAATGTAATAGCGAGGACACTGTTGGGGACTGTTACAGAATGTAATAGCGAGGACACTGTTGGGGACTGTTACAGAATGTAATAGCGAGGACACTGTTGGGGACTGTTACAGAATGTAATAGCGAGGACACTGTTGGGGACTGTTACAGAATGTAATAGCGAGGACACTGTTGGGGACTGTTACAGAATGTAATAGCGAAGACACTGTGGGGACTGTTACAGAATGTAATAGCGAGCACACTGTGGGGACTGTTACAGAATGTAATAGCGGGCACACTGTGGGGACTGTTACAGAATGTAATAGCGAGGACACTGTGGGGACTGTTACAGAATGTAATAGAGAGCACACTGTGGGGACTGTTACAGAATGTAATGGAGAGCACACTGTGGGGACTGTTACAGAATGTAATGGAGAGC
This sequence comes from Mixophyes fleayi, assembly GCF_038048845.1. Classification (NCBI taxonomy): domain Eukaryota; kingdom Metazoa; phylum Chordata; class Amphibia; order Anura; family Limnodynastidae; genus Mixophyes; species Mixophyes fleayi. The sequence continues at coordinate 100,415,248 of NC_134409.1, forward strand.
ACACTGTGGGGACTGTTACAGAATGTAATAGCGAGGACACAGTGGGGACTGTTACAGAATGTAATAGCGAGGACACTGTTGGGGACTGTTACAGAATGTAATAGCGAGGACACTGTTGGGGACTGTTACAGAATGTAATAGCGAGGACACTGTTGGGGACTGTTACAGAATGTAATAGCGAGGACACTGTGGGGACTGTTACAGAATGTAATAGCGAGCACACTGTGGGGACTGTTACAGAATGTAATAGCGGGCACACTGTGGGGACTGTTACAGAATGTAATAGCGAGGACACTGTGGGGACTGTTACAGAATGTAATAGCGAGCACACTGTGGGGACTGTTACAGAATGTAATAGCGAGCACACTGTGGGGACTGTTAGAGAATGTAATAGTGGGCACACTGTGGGGACTGTTAGAGAATGTAATAGTGAGCACACTGTGGGGACTGTTACAGAATGTAATAGCGGGCACACTGTGGGGACTGTTACAGAATGTAATAGTGAGCACACTGTGGGGACTGTTACAGAATGTAATAGTGAGCACACTGTGGGGACTGTTACAGAATGTAATAGCGAGCACACTGTGGGGACTGTTACAGAATGTAATAGCGAGCACACTGTGGGGACTGTTACAGAATGTAATAGCGAGCACACTGTGGGGACTGTTACAGAATGTAATAGCGAGCACACTGTGGGGACTGTTACAGAATGTAATATCGAGCACATTGTGGGGACTGTTACAGAATGTAATAGCGAGCACATTGTGGGGACTTTTACAGAATGTAATAGCGAGCACACTGTGGGGACTGTTACAGAATGTAATAGCGAGCACATTGTGGGGACTGTTACAGAATGTAATAGCGAGCACATTGTGGGGACTGTTACAGAATGTAATAGCGAGCACACTGTGGGGACTGTTACAGAATGTAATAGCGGGCACACTGTGGGGACTGTTAGAGAATGTAATAGTGAGCACACTGTGGGGACTGTTACAGAATGTAATAGCGGGCACACTGTGGGGACTGTTACAGAATGTAATAGTGAGCACACTGTGGGGACTGTTACAGAATGTAATAGTGAGCACACTGTGGGGACTGTTACAGAATGTAATAGCGAGCACATTGTGGGGACTGTTACAGAATGTAATAGCGAGGACACAGTGGGGACTGTTACAGAATGTAATAGCGAGGACACTGTTGGGGACTGTTACAGAATGTAATAGCGAGGACACTGTTGGGGACTGTTACAGAATGTAATAGCGAGGACACTGTTGGGGACTGTTACAGAATGTAATAGCGAGGACACTGTTGGGGACTGTTACAGAATGTAATAGCGAGGACACTGTTGGGGACTGTTACAGAATGTAATAGCGAGGACACTGTTGGGGACTGTTACAGAATGTAATAGCGAGGACACTGTGGGGACTGTTACAGAATGTAATAGCGAGCACACTGTGGGGACTGTTACAGAATGTAATAGCGGGCACACTGTGGGGACTGTTACAGAATGTAATAGCGAGGACACTGTGGGGACTGTTACAGAATGTAATAGAGAGCACACTGTGGGGACTGTTACAGAATGTAATGGAGAGCACACTGTGGGGACTGTTACAGAATGTAATGGAGAGCACACTGTGGGGACTGTTACAGAATGTAATAGCGAGGACACAGTGGGGACTGTTACAGAATGTAATAGCGAGGACACTGTTGGGGACTGTTACAGAATGTAATAGCGAGGACACTGTTGGGGACTGTTACAGAATGTAATAGCGAGGACACTGTTGGGGACTGTTACAGAATGTAATAGCGAGGACACTGTGGGGACTGTTACAGAATGTAATAGCGAGCACACTGTGGGGACTGTTACAGAATGTAATAGCGGGCACACTGTGGGGACTGTTACAGAATGTAATAGCGAGGACACTGTGGGGACTGTTACAGAATGTAATAGCGAGGACACTGTGGGGACTGTTACAGAATGTAATAGCGAGCACACTGTGGGGACTGTTACAGAATGTAATAGCGAGCACACTGTGGGGACTGTTACAGAATGTAATAGCGGGCACACTGTGGGGACTGTTAGAGAATGTAATAGTGAGCACACTGTTGGGACTGTTACAGAATGTAATAGCGGGCACACTGTGGGGACTGTTACAGAATGTAATAGTGAGCACACTGTGGGGACTGTTACAGAATGTAATAGTGAGCACACTGTGGGGACTGTTACAGAATGTAATAGCGAGCACACTGTGGGGACTGTTACAGAATGTAATAGCGAGCACACTGTGGGGACTGTTACAGAATGTAATAGCGAGCACACTGTGGGGACTGTTACAGAATGTAATATCGAGCACATTGTGGGGACTGTTACAGAATGTAATAGCGAGCACACTGTGGGGACTGTTACAGAATGTAATAGCGAGCACATTGTGGGGACTGTTACAGAATGTAATAGCGGGCACACTGTGGGGACTGTTAGAGAATGTAATAGTGAGCACACTGTGGGGACTGTTACAGAATGTAATAGCGGGCACACTGTGGGGACTGTTACAGAATGTAATAGTGAGCACACTGTGGGGACTGTTACAGAATGTAATAGCGAGCACACTGTGGGGACTGTTACAGAATGTAATAGCGAGCACACTGTGGGGACTGTTACAGAATGTAATAGCGAGCACACTGTGGGGACTGTTACAGAATGTAATATCGAGCACATTGTGGGGACTGTTACAGAATGTAATAGCGAGCACATTGTGGGGACTTTTACAGAATGTAATAGCGAGCACACTGTGGGGACTGTTACAGAATGTAATAGCGAGCACATTGTGGGGACTGTTACAGAATGTAATAGCGAGCACATTGTGGGGACTGTTACAGACTGTAATAGCGAGCACATTGTGGGGACTGTTACAGAATGTAATAGCGAGGACACTGTGGGGACTGTTACAGAATGTAATAGCGAGCACACTGTGGGGACTGTTACAGAATGTAATAGCGGGCACACTATTGGGCCTTATTATCAAACGTAAAGCCCTGTTAACAATTTATTTTGCTTCTAAAGGTCACTACTGAAATTTTTAATGGAAATGATGGAAAAGCAGAATGTATGCATACATTGCAAACATAAAAATAATCACAGGTGACTTAAAAGTAAAAATAACTATTTAGCACTTTGGCCCTTAAGAATATGTTACATTTAAGCTTTTATAAAACAATAAATCAAACATATGACTGGTTCTTGTTTCTTAAATTAGGGACAGTCCCTCTTAAATTACTATGCATAGGCTTTCTTCCCCCAAAAATATCTCTATATACAGTAATAACAGAGAAAACCACCTACAGAACATTGTATTATTATTCCATGTTTGTATAGTGGCAACTTCTCCCTCAGTGCAGTACATAACAGGAATTACAAAACAACCTTTAAACAACAGAGTTTACTATCTAGTTTACTATTTTTGCATTTTAATTAATAGTTTTCAATCTTCCCAAAAGTAAACAGTTAATTTGGGCACTGTGACGTTGCACATCACAACCGTTACACAGATTATAACAAATGATGCATTGTGTTATGGATAATATACAAACTCATCTTACCAGCCAATAGGTTAAACACAATTTAGCAAGTAGAAATTAAAACTACAATGTACCACTTGGGGGGGTAATTACTGTGTCTGGGAAGCTGAAGCAGGAGGTGAAATAGCAGTATTATTTATGAGTACAATCTAAAACAAATTGACTACAGGAACAAAAAAAACAAACCAGCATATTGTATAAACTAAATGTGTGTGTTGTCTTTTGGATAAAATAAAGAGAACCAACGGCAAATCAGGGATCACAGCTAAAGCCTTGCGGTGATGGATTGCTTCTGTCATGCAGAAACATCCTTAGACACACAACCATGCGCCATCTGCTCTTAATGGGGAGCAGTCTGTCATCTCACAGTAACCATCACAATGTGGAGAGCCTCTGTTACATGACGGAACATCATTTACCGTAAATAACTTGCTCACCTAAGTTCACACTTGATCTGCACCCAACCTGGGCTCCTCAGGAAAGACCATGGCTGATACCACTTCTCTACGGTCTGTAAGCTGGAGCACAGCACTTCCAGCCACAAATGGATGACCTGCTCGCTACAAAAAATACATAGATATAAAATAATAAAATGAATGGAAAGATAAAAAGACAAATATAAGTGCAGGACCGCAGGAGATCCAAAATAGGTTGAACTTGATGGACTGGTGTCTTTTTTAAACCTCATCAACTATGTTACTAGGTTTAGGTTACATAATAATTTGAAACCTCTCAAAACTTTTAGTGTTGAGAGTTACTGTGCTTTTTATTTCCCCTATAAAAATCCATCAGTAAGTCATGTGAGCTAAAAAACAACTGCCTATTTCTTCTGGGCAATGTTGGTACTCCCACTTCTGTTATGTGCAGCTCCAAGCTGCATTTCACAAGTGCAAGTGGTGTTTTTTTTTTCTTTCTCAATTTGTAACTTCCTAATACAAACGCTTGAGGAAGATTCCATTTCCATATTTTTATGTTACCATCCCTCTTGTACCATATCCACCAATTATACTACTACTATTATTTACTTACTAAATGAAACATTTTATTTATATGTATTTAAGACTAGATTCCTTTTCCTCTGATTTCATTAAAAAGTAATAACATTTTACAAGACATAATGGAATGAAGATAATTTTATTGTTACTTACTTAAGCCCAATACAAATGAGCGAGCGGAGCTTGACGTCCATCTGGGCGTGAGCTGCATCGTGACTTACATTTACAGACTGCACCCCCTTGTGAGAAGAAAACAACTTTTTTCAGATGACATATGAAAAAAAGGTGCCATAGAAATAAATCAGTATCAAACCACATGACACACAGACTACAGCTTATATGGAACACAATGCATCATGACATTTGGAAACACCCCCCTGCTTTCTGTTGACAAGTAAGACAGGCAATTTCCTCCTGTGGCTGGGTGGTAGCTGCTCCCAGAGCTGACTGGGCAATAAAGAATATGGATTCCTTAGCAAGTCAGTGATCATGTGCAGCATTATTCTCCTGAATGGATAGCACTCAGCTGCATGGTACAAGGCATACACTGTTTATCGATATAATATACAAGATAGCCAGTGCCAGCATGTCAAATGATCAAAAGATTTAAATAATGACTATCACCCAAAGCTCTTTTTGGATGTTGTAGAAAAATAGATTGAAGTTAACTTTGTACTTCATAATTTAATTTATTACAAAACAACTAGAACTAGAATTTTATTTTGTTATAACAATTATAAAGCCAGATATGGTGTGTATTGAATAGTGGAATTTATTGCAAGGTCCGACATATCTTTCCACTTCTGATACAGCTCCTTTACACTTCTATAGTCAGATCCATTTCCATGGTTTTGCAGGGCTTCAGTTTCATACCTAACCTCTTCCTGATCAGGACTAATCTATACCTTTGTGACAGTTTTGCTATATGTTAAACAGATTCGCTGCTAGCCACTTTGTGCACTGCAGTGTTTTTTATCCAAACAGATAAAACTTTCTTTTTTGGTAAGTGAAAAGTGAAAAGTGAAATAAATATATTTTATTTAATAAAAAAAACATTACAAGTATAAACAGGGAAAAAATATACACTTTCGTGATTCTTCCACAGGTCTCCTTACGGTGCTTACTCAAAGACCTTATTGTGATTAACAGTGAACTCTGGATTCACCACTGAGCTTTATATATCACTCACTCTCAGCGACACAGTATACAACAATCAGGTAGCCAGGAAATTATACCTGACCACTTCACAAGAACCAGAGGCCGTCACTGACAGCCAGGGGCAGGCTGGGCTGGGGGGCATCGGTCCGATAACTGGCTATTTCGGGCTGGGTCACCTGCACTTTTTTCCCTTTAAAATGTTCCTAATAGATTGCTGAGGCGAGTCTGGAATTTCCTCTAATAGTAGGGCAGCACTCTGGCGCCGGGCCAGAACACAAACACACTGGTGCCCCATGCTGCCACTTCATCTGCTGGCCATCACCCCAAAGGGAAACACATGGGAGAAAGGCATTGTTAACATTGTTAGGAGTTTGATAAAAGCTCACCTCTTGTCCTCCTCTCGATACAACCAAATATTTTGTATTGGGTGAAATGATCTTGTAACTATAAAATATACATACCCGATATAGTAGCTCCTCTGGAGTTAACACTTTGCCATCCTCATCTAACCTGTAAGAGAAGGTATAAACATTCCAGCATTTACAGAGAGCAGAAGACACAGAGCTTTACTAATCATTGAGTGAGGCCATTCAGAAGGAAAATGAATTTGCTTCTATAAAATGTTATACATAACTTAGTAGAGTTGTTGTGACCACATTACCTGTAGGTCTTGCACAGAACAAGGCGTGAATACACTGAGTCAAAGTCTCTCTCCACTTCCCGACTGGCAGCCTTAGGGAACATAATCACAATGCATAAACAAAAACAATTAAATTATGATCCTCCATTTGTTGTTTCTTCTCATACATAATGGAGTGCACGGTCTCCCTTTTTCAAGGCTGCCGAAAGAGCTGTATTGTATTATAGATCTTTCATAGGAGAGAATAAATACGGTACATTTAATAAAGAACTCTTATTATCATAATGTATTGGGGGATAATCTTAAAGCAGCAATCCGATGAATAAACAAGGTGTTTTCTTTTCTTTTGTTTTTTAACATAAATCACTATGACAAAGTATAAGAAACTTGGTATTTACCATTTTCCTTGGTTTGTTTCTTCAGGCTGCTATTAATGATTAATTCTGAACTGTTTCCACAGTGTCATGTGACTGGCATAGCAACCAGTCACATGGTATATGCTGTAGATGGTTTGGAATGCCCTCTGAGTTCTGTCTGCACTGATCCTTCCCCTCACTTCTCCCCCCTCTGCTGAGAGTCGGTGTGTGTGTGTTTGCTATTTAAAGTAACAAAAAAACCTTCTGTGTGGCATTGCCGCTTAAAAAAAAAAAGTGGATTTAAAACTGTACTTCTTTGTTCTCCATATTCTATAAAGTTATGCCAACATTTATTCTGCTACTTCTTTCTTCCTGTCTCATGTCTGCCCACTCTTCATCCTCCTCGATGTCCCTGTTATGTGTTATGCTGAATTGTTTTTATATGCCATGCATTTTGTACTGTTAACTTCATCCATGCATTTATCATTCTGCTTATCTGTACCCTTTGTTCTTTTCTGTATGTATGTAATTTTGTAGCATATTCTAACTTCCTATGTACTGCACAGTGGAAGCCTTGTGGAACCTTATAAATAAAATATAATAAAACATCTTTAAGGTAGTATTTGTTTTATTCATTTAATCCTAAATAAAGATGTTTTATTAGAATATGCATTAAAAAAATGAAATGAATAGCTGTCCCATAAGACACTTTTAAAGAGCATTTTCAGATTCCTTCACTTTTATATAAAGTGCCCTGAAGATAAAAAGATGTACCCTGTTCCTAAAAATGTTTAAGTGCTTGTATAAATGAATGCATACTGTAGATCTGAGTGTTCAGTGAAATAAATGTCATCCTATAATAATTAGGGTGCCATGTGACCCGGTTTTACAATAGTCACAGCACATATTTGGAACTTTGAATTTTTGATCTTATCAGAATTCAGACCCAGTGTGCACCAAGACTAAACAATTCTAAACTAGAATCCTTTGTTTATTTGCAATTTGCTCCCAAAACAAAACAAGAGATGCCATCATGGATTGAGAAAACTTCATGTCATATGATTGCTGCAGTGTTACACTTTAAAACGGTCAACTGTAGACATTAGAGAAGAGAAGACTTATAATGCATTCTGCTGCTCGTATCCATATTAATTAAAGTAGGGTCTCCATTGTAAGAAACAGCTTACACATACATAGGAAAAATGCTGGTGAGCATGGGGATTCATAGAGCTTTTTGTAGAGGGATCTCAGCCTTGTACCATAATCCCTCAGCCACAGTGTTAGCAAATGGCTTTGTATCCACACCTTTTCCTATCTATAATGGCACCTGCCAAGGTTGTACCCTATCGCCCCTACGCTTTGCGTTAATTATAGAATCCCTAGCAGCCCCTATTCGGCTGAACAAAGATATTTCAGGGATCACAACAGGCTCACGAGAACACAAAATTGCTCTCTACGTGGACGACGTTCTACTGACAGTTACTAATCCCCACATTATCTTGCTCAATCGTCTTTGAGAAATCCAAACATATAGTAAACTTTCCAATTATAAGATAAACAAGTCTGAAGTTTTGGATCTAAATGGGCCACTCTCTGTTATTCAGACACTGAAAGCATTATGACTTGCGGTGGCAGTCCCAGAAACTCAAATACGTGGGGATATACCTTATGATAAGTTACTCCCAAGTATATTCGGCCAACTTCCCTCGCATTATAGACTGCATAAAAATGGATCTAACTCACTGGACCAAGCTTATCAACTCCTGGCTTGGACGCATAGCAACCATTACGATGATTGTTCTCCCTAGATTACTGTATGTCCGACAGATACTCCCCCATACACATTCCCGCTCATGTCCTGAATACCTTACAACAGACTCTTACTAAATTTATCTGGGCTGGCCGTAGTCCACATACAAATCCTTCAAAAACATCAGACAACTGGGGGCCTGGGTGCTCCTAATTTACAAAAATATTATCAGGCCACATATCTTTCTCAATGTGTTTTATGGCACTCGCTGCCACACCAGAGAGTTTGGACACACATCAAATCTGGCCTCTTGCATTTCTACTCTCCACATTCCCTGGTATGGATGCCTCCCAGCCAAGGACCTAAGGCGGTCAACCTCATCCCCACTGTTAAATTCTCACTATCTATATGGGATCAAGTCACGTGGACACATCAATTGCACTCTGACTACTCCTTACTAGCCCCTCTTTGGAACACTGTTACATTCCCTCTGTGGAAGGAACACCAACTCATTCATACTTAGACGCGCCATAATCTCCTATTAGTTTGGGACCTTGCCCCTATGTGCTTCTTCCTCACTTTTACAGCTCTCAGTACATCGTTAGCCCACCCTCATCGACTATTTTACCAAAACCTTTAGAATCTGCACTATTTTAACTCTCTGAAACTCCCGCTGTCTTCTGAACAGTGTTCACCAATGGAGGTTCTCTGCCACAGTTCCCCTCCCTTGAAAGGTCTCATCTCCACTGTTTATGGATCCTAAGGACTAGTCTAAAATTAACCTCAACCTAGCTAAAACCTCGATATCTGTTCGTCTCTGACCTTTGCTGGTGAGCCTGGGGTCAACGTGGCAACCTGCTGCACATAAAACGGTCCTGCCCGAAAACACATTTTTACTGGCAGAGAGTTCACTCTCTCACTGAATCTATAAATGTCCATATGCCTGACTCTGCACTATACATGCTGTTACCCAGACCCATTCCTGATACCCAGCGCCCCATACAGAAACTATTCCAAAACATTTTGAATGCAGCAAACTTTTTTATTGCAGCCCACTGGAAAAATGTTACTCCATCCTATATGTCCACTCCCATACGAAGCATATGGTCCACGTATCGAATGTTGAGTATCACAGCCACCTTACATAATACACCTTCTGCCTTTCAAACTGTGTAGACTCCGTGGACAACTTCTATGATGCAGACCCTCCACTGACCAATCTCATAGGACTACTATATCACCTTTTACTTTAATTCCTTAGATTCCCTAACCCTCTGCTGCAACATGTCTCATATTTCCCTATTTGCGACTAGCTTACATTTCTACATGGATTTTTCTTTCCCCACTGTTTGTTTCCCCATATTCCGACATAGGAATACACTTTGTTTATGCACATACTTGTAATATATTTTGCTGATTTTTCCATCTGTACTCATATGTTGATTATTTCCTTGCATGTTATTCCTTTGCATATAAAACTCAATAAAACAATGCTAAAAAAAAAAAAAAAGGCACACCAAAAAAAAACCAACATCTTCCATGATGCTTTTCTTCCCTCTGCACAGATTACCAGTTTTCTAAATGTAATCAATATACCCTCTACCCCTCTTGACATAGGTACATAAAGCGCTGATCTGAATACATCATAGTGATAACAATTCACTATTTAAAAACAAACCCGATGTGTGTATCCTGCTTGTATAATATATGTGGCAACTCGCCAAGACCCTCCAGTTACCATCCGACCCATTCCTACAAGGGGGATGGTTAGAGGTACAGTAAATTCTGCATGTGGCATATCAGCTAGTCTCTAACAGGAAGGAACTACTGACAGGATCTGCTCTGACTTGTTGGTCCTCCGAAAGGATATTGTGTAACAATGGAACTGACTGGTAATGAAATACTGATAAGCTGGTATTAGCTATCTGCAAGTATTTCTAAGGCAGGAGGTACATCTGTATTAGCAAGTATCCCTCAAGGGACATTGGAAGATGTATGTCTACGACATTATTTGATGCCGACTACTAAGGCACCATAATAGCAATGGTAAGACCTACAATTCACATTTATTTATTACAGGAAAAAAAAGCAATATCAAAGTCTTTACTGCTAACAATCTGTGCAACCAATAGGAAACAATAAGGTGGTCATTCTCTTTAATTCCAATCTATTACAGTTTTGTACGCAGTGGCGGATCCAGGGGGAAACGATCGCCCCCACTAGCAGGGGCTTGCTGCCGACAGCTGCACACTGTGCAGGTCCGCTCGGCAGTGACAGAGTACTGCCCGGCTGCTCTGATTGTGTTTTAAACACAATCAGAGCAGCGCTCTGACTGTGTTTTAAACACAATCAGAGCAGCGGGGTAGCACACTGTCACTGCCGAGCGGACCTGCACATAGTGTGCAGCCGCCGGCAGCCTTAGAAGTTAGAAAGGGGGTGGGGCCTAAATCCCCCCCCCCCCCCCCAACCCCCCACCCCCTAAAGTCGCCCCGGGTAAAGCAATTGTCTAGATCTGCCCCTGATTGTACGAACAGCATGAGTAATTCTTACCTCCTCAATGAAGAGCCAAGGATGGCATGGTCCTCCTAACAGAGATGGCTTCTTCAGCCCATGCTCAAATATAGCTTTAATACTGGGGCATAATGTTCCTCGAACCAAGTCTGTAATACCCTCCGTCACAGTGTCATCCCCAGCAACCGAATACTGTGTTACAATAAAGTGACAACATTGAGTAGTGGTCCTCAGATATGAATACCTGACTATAAACTTAATTTATATTAATATGTGTAATTACAAATTTGTATTTGATGGAGAACACAGAAGAAAGTGGCATATGCATTAACATAAATATCATATGAGTTAGTCGGTGCAGTCAGGTAAGTGGGATTATATGTATGCCTTTTACTATGCATACTTACAAACATAAATTGTTTAGACAACATGGGCTGATTGGTCTTTATCGGACTTCAAACAATTTATGATTGTGAGAGCAACAGGAGTCTACTGCACATAGTGGGAGACAAGTGTCAGCAGACAATGATCTACAGTATAGAATGCATACAATGTATTAAAAAGAAGTTAGGTCATTGGACACAATGCACAGCAGCTATGAAGTCTTCCCATTCTTACCTCTTTACTTCTTTCATCAAGAATCTCCACAAACTTTGCCGGAAACCAGCCTGAGAAACGTTAAAAGAGTTAAAAAAAATTACAAACTATCATTGACATATCAAATATTGATAATATAATAGAGAGAATGTGCACTCCTCACATCTGAAGCAGGAAGTGTGTTTATTGACCACTCTTTTCTTTAATGTTTAGATTGTCTAATAACAATTATGGAGCTAATATAGCAAGTATTCATGGCTCTTCAAACCAGCATTTTTATATGTCTTGTATGATAGATGTCTGGATCACTGTGTTCTCCCCCGAGTATACAAGAACAATGCAGTTTTTCGTAAGGTCAGAGTAACTTATGCAATACAGTATGTTAAGAGGGGATAACAATTTAAACAGTAAGCAGATAATTATTCCCTCTCTGTAAAACCAATTTACTTACCTCTGAGTCCATTCAGTTCTCCAACCCAACAGTGCTCATCCTTCTGAGAAATTATCTAAAAATATAAACGGGTTAATCACTCAATCTAGCCTATATGGGTTACAATAACTTCTCTACTTGTTATCATCCATCTCTCAGTTGGTTATACCGTGATGATGTCATTCTTGCGAAAGCCAAGCTCATCGTCATCGTGGCGCTCAAAGTCTAGAAGAGCCTTTGCTCTGCGGCGTCTGCTTCGTGAACATGACACGTAATTCTCATGGTCTCTCTGATGGCTCTCCATGGTGTAATCAGGAGTCAGGTCCTGGGATAAGAATGGCTGATTAGAAAAAGCTGTGGTGTAACTTACAATCATTGTTACTTCCTAAACACAGGAATTGTCAAAAACATAACTAGATAACACACTTCACCAGTGCAGACCAAAAAATATTTTATCTGGGCTGACAAAAGCATAGAACCTTCTTTAAAATGTCACATTATCTTCATGATTATGGAAGATTGTTAAATTAAAAGTCCTATTTAAGGTTCCATTAAAAACTAATTTTCTCCCCCCCCTATACTTTTTAGAAACTGCTGTTTAGAATTGTGCCGCCCCCCTCCACCTGACATCCCATCCAGTGGTGGCCATCAAGCAGGACAGAGCTCAGTGCTAATGTCCCTCTTCTGGCTATCTACCATATGATGCATCTGCACAATGACATCTCCAATGTTTTGTTCCTGCCTCAGTATTCTGTGCTTTATGTGATAACAGAACAGTATGGTATGAGTCAGGGACAGCTGGCTAATTCCATGGAGGCTTCAATCTTCAAACCTGTGAAATGGTTGCTAAGCAGACAAGAGACATCATTGGTTGAGAAAAAAAAAGTATGGACACACAATTCTAGTAACAACAACAATCTGTAAGGAATAAGGAAGAGGGATACATTTTGTTTTTAATTGAGAATTATTTTTTTAAAGAAATTAAAATGTGTAAACATGTGCTTATACTGAAACTGTAACTGCCCAGAGTCTAAACCAGTCCCACCCCTTTGCTTAAGTAGACCATCCTGCCCAGTGCCAAACTTAAGTTTAATAGGTGTATTAGCACTCATATACCCTCAGCAATAAGGTATTACTCAAGTCCACTTATTCTCCCCCCGACTAGTCGTCTGAAGTGCACTCACCGATGTTGGGCTGGTATGATGTATGCACATTTAGATAATTGGCCAAACTAACTCTTGATTATACATACATATCATTCAGAAAGGCCACTTCCCCATCATTGGTTAGTGAGGTTAGGAGGGAATAAACAAATTCATACTTGGTTCCTCTCACTGCATTAAGCCTTAGGCAAAGAGGAGGTTGGTGCTAGTGAGAGGCAATGTTTGTGAGTGCAATTACAATCATATAAACAGTTATACTTCCACTGGGCTGCACATGGATGAATGAGAAGCGCACAGAGATGGAACCATGACAATGCCTCAAGGAGTCTGCAAAATGAGCAACAGAAGTGAGGATCTGCTAAAATTGTTGGATCGTAGGAATATGGGAGGGCAGGTAAGTTTATTATTATTTTACATATTTCACTTAATTACATCCATAGCTAAGTTTTTAATTTTGTATGAAATTATCCTTCAATGTTAACACGACAGATTTTCTTAAACAGGTGGCATTTGAGAAACCTTGCATCACACTAATACAGAAGAGAAGCCAAAAGTGTCAGAGCTTAATGACCGCCTTGCATACTCCTAGCTCACTATATACGTAATGAATATTTCACATTTTGGGCTTGGCTGCGATGAGCAAAAAGTAAAACTTTTTAACCCCTTGTGCATGGGCACAGAAGAAAACACCTTGATTAAATCTTATAAATACTAAAAGACAATTATAGCTCTAGGGATAACAACATGTATTCATTGAGTCTATCTATCCATTGCCACCGCATTTAAGAATGAACGGAAAAAAAAATTAAATTCTCTTTCTGGGTAAAAGGGGTAATTTTGTATTTACCATTAACTCCCCTTCTCATAAACTGTAGGAGGACACAGACGGCGGGGTTGTTTCACCCCTAGGAAACTGGAAAACAACTGGCTCCTCCTTTTCCCTATATCTCCTCCTCCAGTATATTTTGCAGTTCCCTGCATAGGAGGTGGGCACCATTCCTTCTGCCCTTAATTGTATTTTATTGCATTATTTTATTTCATATTATTTTATGTTTAATATAGGCGCAGCCTCAGCTGTTGCCTGGATAAAACCGCTTGCAGAAATTAAGAGTCACATTTGTTTGGTTTAAAAATGTGGTGCTTTGTGCATTTTACCTTGTTTTATGGTGATCTAGCTATTGGGACACTGCTCAGTAGGACATTACGCATAATATTTTAGTCTTTCTCCGAGGCAGTGAGTGGGGGTCGTGAGAGAGACTTATCTGTTGGTCTCATAGGCAAACCTGTATTGCAGCACGACTCACAATGTTGCAGTTTTTAGGTTCAGTGCACTGGAAATGTCGAGCGACTTGCAGGATGGCCTCCCGCAGATCTGCTACCAATGCGGTCTGCTTGATATTCTTGGCTTTTAGGGCCTCAAAGTCGTCATCACCTGTAGCAGAGAACATACAAGAGTTAGGCCGTGCAGGCTTGCCTGAAGGGATATCCACGCAATCTACTTCTAAAACCTGTCACTGCTTACTCAAAAATGTTCATTTTACCCACTCTCCCTTTCCTGGACAATTGAAAAGTGGGTGGGATGTAACTAGGTGGAGGATAAGAGGATTTATGTACTTACGTTAAATCCGTTTCTCTGATTCTGTCTGGGGGACACTGCTTACCATGGGTTGTGGAGGGGAGCTTGGGAGTTGGCACCTAACTAGTTAACTTTAGTACTGCTGACAAACCCCTCCCCTCTACAATCCCCCTGCCTCTTCCTGTCCAGTTAGTTTTAACAAGCCCAAGGATAAAAAGGGCAGTCACACAAGAGCACACAGAAGAATAACAGAAGGGAGGGATCGCAGTGTCCCCCAGATGGAATCAGAGAAACGGATTTAATGTAAGTACATAAATCCTCTTTTCTCTTTCATCCGGTCTGGGGGACACTGCTTACCATGGGGACGTTCTAAAGCAGCCCCCTAAGGGTGGGACTACTCCGAAAATCCCTCTCGTAAAGCACTACGAGCGAAATCTGCATCAGCTGATGCAAAAACATTAAACTGATAAAATTTTGTAAAGGTGTGGACAGAGGACCAGGTGGCTGCCCTGCAAAGCTGGTCTGCAGAAGCTCCATTTCTTGCTGCCCACAAAGCCCCTACCGATCTGGTGGAATGGGCTGTAAGTCTCTCCGGCACAGGACGGCTAGCCTTTATATAAGCATGCCTGATGGTAGACGTAATCCATCTAGCGATGGATTGTTTTGAGGCTGGCCAGCCTCTCTTATTAGCGTCATAAAGGACAAACAGAGTCAGTCCGTCTAATCTGGGAAGTTCTTTTAACATAAATGCGGAGAGCCCTAACCACATCTAACTTTTCCATCGATTGTTGATCCGCATGAGAAGTGGATGAGAAAACCGGAACTACTATTTCCTGGTTTAGATGAAAAGCCGACACTACCTTTGGAACAAAGGAAGGAAGGGTTCTTAACACCGCTCTGTCCTTGTGGAAAACCAAATAAGGTTCCCAACAGGAGAGGGCTCCTAATTCAGAAACTCTACGAGCAGAAGCAATAGCCAGAAGAAAGAGAACCTTCCAGGTCAACCACTTTAAATCTGCCCTGCTCAATGGCTCGAAGGGAGGCCCCTTGAGCATGTCCAGAACCAAGTTGAGATCCCATGGAGCCGTAGGAGGGACATAAGGAGGCTGTATATGCAGAACTCCCTGGAAAAAAGTCCTAATATCTGCCAAATCGGCTAATTTCATATGAAAAAATACTGAAAGAGCTGAAACCTGAACCTTTAGGGAGCCTAATCTAAGGCCTGCTTCTAGGCCATCCTGAAGGAAAGCTAACAAGCGAGGGAGACGAAAGGATGACGAGTCGCATGTCCTATTTTCGCACCAGCTAATGTAGGCCTTCCAAATCCGGTGATAGATGCGAGATGAAACTGGTTTCCTAGCTCGCATCATTGTTTGTATTACACTGGAAGAAAAACCTCTAGCCCTCCAAAGGCTGGCTTCAACAGCCATACCGTTAAATTGAGCCGAGGTAAATTCTGGTGATGGAATGGACCTTGAAGAAGAAGGTCGTCTCGATACGGAAGGCGGAATCCCGGACCTTCCGCCATAGATATTATTTCTGCGAACCACACACGCCGTGGCCAGAAGGGAGCTACTAGAATTACTGGCAGAGAGCCCTGCCGTACTCGTCTGAGGATGCGAAGAAGCATGGGGATCGGAAGAAACAGGTATCCCATCCTGAATTCCCATGACATCGTCATGACGTCCACTGCCAACGCTAAAGGATCTCTTACCCTTGCGCAGAACCTGTGAACCTTCCTGTTGTGTCTGGAGGCCATGAGGTCTATGTCTGGAAGACCCCACCTGTGGACCAGAGATTGGAAGACTTCCGGGTGTAGTGACCCCTCCCCCGGCATCATTTGGTTTCGACTTAGATAGTCCGCCTCCCAGTTTTCTATTCCTGGAATGAAAACTGCTGATATTGATGGCACATATAGTTCTGCCCAAACCAATATTTGGGCTGCGATATCCATTGCCGCTGCGCTCCTGGTTCCTCCTTGTCTGTTGACATATGCCACGGCCGTGGCATTGTCGGACTGGATTCTGACCGGGTGGCCCTGAAGAAGGGACTGTGCTCCCCGGAGGGCCAAAAGAATGTCCTTCAATTCCAATACATTTATTGGGAGAGCAGACTCCTGAACCGACCACCGTCCCTGGAGCCGGAGGTGCAGTATTACCGCCCCCCAACCTTTCAAGCTGGCATCTGTCGTGGCTATAATCCACGACCATGGTGCGAAAGATCTGCCCACATTCAAGTAAACCTGGCACAGCCACCACTGAAGAGATATTCTCGCCCTCTGAGATAGAGAGATCTTTTGAAGCTCCAGGTGTAGGTGTGATCCTGACCACTTCGACAATAGGTCCCACTGGAAACATCGGGAATGGGCTCGACCGAAGGGAATGGTCTCGAAGGAGGCCACCATCTTTCCGAGTAGCCTCATGCACAAGTGCATTGAGGGTTTGGGGGAAGACAGAACCTGAGTAGTTACCTTTTGAATAGAGGTGACCTTCTCTACTGGGAGAAATATCCAGGAACACCATGCGCTGACATGGAACCAACTGGGATTTCCTTGAATTTATCAGCCATCCGTGGCCCTTTAGGACCGCCTGGGTGAGGGATAGGTGATAGCCTAGGCAACTCTCTGTGGAAGCCTTGATGAGTAGGTCGTCCAAATAAGGAACGACCTGAACACCCTGCAGGTGAAGACATTCTGCCATTACCGACATAATCTTTGTGAAAACCCTTGGCGCTGTTGAGAGGCCAAAGGGGAGGGCCCGAAACTGATAGTGAACTGATCCCACCGAAAATCTGAGCAGGGACTGATGGTGGATCCAAATGGGAATGTGGAGATATGCGTCCTTTATATCTATGGACGCTATGAACTGATCTTTCGCTAGGCCGTTTATTACTGACCTTAGAGATTCCATCCGAAATTTGTCCACCCTTAAGTGAACATTGAGGCCCTTTAGGTTGAGGATGGGACGAAAGGAGCCGTCCAGCTTCGAGACTAGGAACAGGATGGAATAAAAACCTCTTCCCTTCTGGCAATCTGGAACCCTGCAGATGACCTTCTGAAACAGAAGAGAAGCTACACAATCCTGTATAGCCTGTCTTCTTAATGGATCTCAGGGAAGGGGAGTCTGGAAGTAACGGCGTGGAGCCGGGCCCAAAAGGTCTATCTTGTACCCTTCTGAAATAATCCCCCGAATCCAAGGGTCTTGGGAAGACGCTGCCTACTGTTCGTAAAACAGAGACAGACGTCCCCCCACTGGCACCCCCTGCAATACAGGGTGGTCGTCAGGACGCAGGCTTCTCCTGGGTCTTAGGAGCCTGGCGCTTAGATGCAAACGAGGACCTCCCCCTGGTAGAGGAGCCTCTGGAATAGGATTGCCTGCCTCTAAAGGACTGTCCCCTATGGGAAGAGGCCCCACGAAAGGGCTGACGAAAAGAGCTGCCCCTCGGGGCGCGGCTCCTGTTAGCATATACTGGCAAGGAAGTGCTTTTGCCCCCCGTTGCCTGAGAAATAAGGATATCTAATTCCGGGCCGAACAAACCTGATCCTGAAAAAGGAATAGTTTCAACAGACCTTTTTGATTCCGCATCACCTTCCCAGGATTTCAGCCAAAGCGTCCTCCTTGCTGAAATGGAGGCCGCCTGAATGGAAGAGGAAACCGCCGCTGAGTTCTGGGCCGCCTCATAAAGATACCCCGAAGCCTCCTTTAAATGCAAGGCTAGGGGAAGAAAAATCGGAGTCCTGTAAGGCCTCTGCCAGCTGGTCTGCCCATGCCTCCATGGCTCTAGCCACCCAGGCTGAGGCAAATGTGGGTCTGAAGGCAGAACCCGCAGCCGCAAATATGGATTTGAGCTGGGATTCAACCTTGCGGTCATTGGCGTCCGGAAGGGACGCTGAACCAGGGTTGGAAGTAAAGTATGTTTTGCCAAGCGAGCAATAGGGATATCCACCTTGGGAATACTCTCCCAGCGAACCACTTCTTCCTGTAAGGGATACAGGGAAGAGAACCTCTTGGGAATAGAAAATCTTTTATCAGGGTGTTTCCATGCCCCTTCAGCAATATCTCTAAGTTCTGCGGAAGGGGAAAACGGCTGGCCTTCCTCTTGGCCTTTTTAAAGAGACTTCTGTCTCTGGGAGTAATATCTTCCGGCTCTGGGAGATCCAACGCCTGTCTGACCGCTAAAACCAAATCGTTAACAAATTGGCCTTTAGAAATTTCTCCCTGCTCTGAGGAATGACCTTGGTCAGTATCCGAATAAATTTCCCCTTCTTCCTCAGACTCCTCCTCAGAGTCTGAGAGGACCAAGAGGGGATTAACAGATCTAGGTCTCTTTCTTTTAGCAGGCGGGGTGTTAGAGGAGTCAAGCAACTGGTTAAGTTTGTCCAAACCTCTTACAATAGCTGTAGACCATGCCGGATCGGTAGAAACCGGGGCTGGGTCAGTCTGTAATGATGAAGGTCCCGGCAAACTCAAAGCACTAGAACCTGAGGACGCCGGGAGGTCTGACTGCGTACTAGCATTACTAGCCACAGAAGTTGCCACAGTAGTCAGCAACTGGTTAGATTGAAACACCATCTGAGCTAAAGAGCTAACCGACTGTGTCAGGGAGGTAACCCAGGCCGGTTCCACCGACGGTGGGACTGAAACCTGCTGGGTCTGTGCAGTGGAAGCCTCTGCTTCGCATGCCGTGCAGAGCGCCAAGGGGTCCCTCTGAGCGCACGGTAATTTTACATTACATTTAGAACATGTGAAATATTTTGCCATAGGGCCCTTTCCCTTATCTGTCATATTTATAAAGGAAGGCACACCAAGCACACAGACTAAATAAAAATCTAGCTGAATATACAGATAGATAGCAGAGAGAGAGAAAGAGAGAGTAAAGTATGTAATGAACAGAGAAAATACCAAGTAATCAACTGATATATTTTTAAAAGTTGTACTTGAAAATTGTAAACACCATAAATATCTATGGCTAGTAGGAGGCTATAGTGTAAACCTGCTAGCCCAGTATTACAACATCAGATATGTGTGTAATTTAAGGTGATACTTAGCCCAAGGGCCACAAAGGGGAGAAGTCCGACAGCAGTCCTGTGCTTTCTCCTCAGCTCTGTTCCTCTTCCCGGGCTTCTGCTGGCACCAGAAAACTTGGGAAGGACCATCTCTCTCTCTGTAGGGAAGGGGGAACTCTATGTTTTAGCTCCCCCTCCTTCCGTTTTGCCGATATCAGCAACTATAATTTTCAAAAAAAAAAAACAGACTTGCTTCAAAACGTGGCAGAGTAGTGGAGACCTCAAGGACAGAGGTCTCCGCAGCGGAAGATATCCGACGCCCCCCTCCTATGTATATGGGGGGGAATCTTGGTATAGCCCCCTCTCCTTCAGCGCTGCTGCCGAAATCCAAGATGGCCGCCGGCGTTTACACTATCCGATAACCGGCGCTCTATGCCTGTAATGGCAGCGCCGGTTATTGGGGAGGCTGGAGGAGTGCAGCGGTCCTTGAGACCGCTTGTCACTCCTTTCAATCAGGCACCCTCTTCTTATACTTTTGGTCCCTGTCAGTGAGAGCCGCTGGCTCTCAGCTGACAGGGGAATGCCTGCGCTGCCAAACTGTGAGTGTGTTCTCTATAGTAGAACACACTCCAGCACTGCCACCTGTAAAAAAGTAAAAAATAAAAGAAAAAAAAAAAAGAAAATTTCTTAAATTTAACCCAAGTACTAAAAAATGCTGCCCAAACTCCAGGGCACCTAAAAAAAAACTGGACAGGAAGAGGCAGGGGGATTGTAGAGGGGAGGGGTTTGCCAGCAGTACTAAAGTTAACTAGTTAGGTGCCAACTCCCAAGCTGCCCTCCACAACCCATGGTAAGCAGTGTCCCCCAGACCGGATGAAAGAGAAAAGTTAGTATCAAGTACACATTGTAATATTTTAGGACTTTTAGGCTGCATTTTTTTGTTAATCATGTATTGGGAGTCAGGACAAAAGGGAAAAATTTGCACCTAAAAACTCCATTACAGAATTAAGAAAACCTGTAATATTCAAGAAGCCTTACATTACTGGATTGTCACACAGTATGAAGTGTTGTCAATGTAACAGGTCATATTCAATTTGGAGACACATGCAGGAATTGCTTCAGTTATATGAATCCAAGCCTACCAAAAAGAAGTGTTGTGATTCCAGACTTCCTGCGCTGACTCGGCCTTCTCATGATCTG
The DNA here is from genome assembly GCF_038048845.1 of Mixophyes fleayi. Taxonomy (NCBI): domain Eukaryota; kingdom Metazoa; phylum Chordata; class Amphibia; order Anura; family Limnodynastidae; genus Mixophyes; species Mixophyes fleayi. Next base: position 100,436,205 of record NC_134409.1, read on the forward strand.
CAAAGACAGAGAAGGGTAATAAAAAAAAACTAATTACAGTATCTATAGAGAAAGAGAGATATTTATTTCATACATATATACACAGACTGTGTGTGAAGTAATCCACTATCTAGCAAGGCCCTGTAAGGCCCGAAAGGATCTAGCTTGGTCCATACGTCAAACTGCTGGATCTCGTCCAATTAATTATCTATGTGGTTTGGACACAGATCCTGGCACACATGCCAAGAAACAGGATCAGCTCATGTACAGTAAATGTCTGTGAAGCATCAATTATTACTCACAAACTTCTCACCTTGGAAAGATTAGTGACAGCAGCGGTTGAGTTAAGCAGCTGGCCCTGGTCTGCAATGAGATAAGCCAGATGTTTGCGTCGCTGAGCCTCTATCATAACTTCCGTGAGGGTTCCCGCAATCATCATGGCTTCCCGCAGCAGCATGTCTGCATCCTCTATTTGGGACGGAATGTCCGACAGAGTGTTAAAGATGGAGGCAGAGTTTTCAGACTGGATGAGCTCCTCCTCCTGTGGGGAGGAAGATTGCCAAGACAAACTCTTTAGAAACACCATTTTTTTTCCTAAACAATTTCATAAAAATGGAATTTGTATTTACCAGAAAAATCTTTTTTTTTTCGAAATCCATAAATGGGGTCACAGAGATGAAAGCGATGAAGTTCTCATCCCTGGGATGGTGGACACTAAAAAAACCTGAAGAACCTCCTGCTATAACCCTCTTCAGCTCCAATCACCCCTCAGTTTTGTCCCCCAATATGCTTAAAAGAACAGGGGTTTTACAGTACGTACAACATACCTTTTTCCTAACACTCAGAACATGGGACACAGGAATGCAGTTTTCCTACTAGAGCCTACAGGACTCCCGTGACCAAGGCAGGCTCTGCTAAGTCAGGACATTTTCCCTATAAAATTTGGTGAAGGCGATTCGAGAGGCAGTTGCTAAATCTTCAATCTGCACTCAGATTAAAGAAAATTCTTATAAACTTTTATTTCGGTGGTATTTGGTCCCTTCCAGGCTGAAAACTATTTATCCATCTGCCTCAGTTCTCTGCTGGCATAATTGTGGTTATCAGGGTTCACTGTCCCACGTTTGGTGAAGCAGTCGCTAAATTATTTATTTCTGGCAAGAAGTGGCTGACCTTATTCATAAAATAACTAGTTTAAGGGCTCCGTTCCATCGGTCTTCTTTTCTTCTCCCTCGTCTTCCCCTGACACTCACAAACTTATTTGAAAACTCTCAAGCCACATTCTTACTGCCGCTAGATGTCGAATAGCTAGAAACTGGAAGCAAGCTGAACACCCCACTATTTCTGTGCCAATTCAGAAAATATCATCTAGAACATGAGGCTAGTATAGTAAATAATCGTTCCTCTTGTCATGGCATCTTTGGCAAGACTATTTTGCCTCTTCGCAACGTATCTCTTAATGTATCATACCCACTATGACTCTTGAGAACATAACTAACTACTTCTCCCTCTGCTATTTTTCCTTATACTAACAAACCCTTCATGCCCCCTCCCTCTATAAAAGAGGGATCAAGTCCCCGACTTGCAGATCTGTTCAGCTGAAGACATACTACCCACACTAGGCCTACCACCAGAGTGGATTGAACCACTGGACTAGCAGGAACCATATCTGTCCTTATCTATGTGGAGTTTGTATGTTCTCCCCGTGTTTGCGTGGGTTTCCTCCGGGTACTCCGGTTTCCTCCCACACTACAAAAACATACTGGTTGATTAATTAGCGGCTATCAAAATTTACCCTAGTTTGTGTGTGTGAGATAGAGAATTTATACTGTAATCGCCAATGGGACAGGGACTGATGTGAATGAAAAATACCCTCTGTATAGTGCTGCGGAATTAGTGATGATGATAGGCGTGAGGGTTCCCATGCAGAAGTGCATTGCAGAGGGTATGGGGCTGGATTCCCCTTGTGCCACATTCCATGTATCAGCTAAGGTAGTACTATCAGTTCTCGCAGTTGGAAGGACTTGTAGCAGAAAAATCATACCCCAAGTAATCAATATTGCACATTATACAGTAAATTTAAGCCAGGTTCTGATTAATTCATCATGAATTATAGGGATAGAAAATAAAAGAGTAACTTGACATGCTTGTGACAAAATGTGATGCTATAACAGATCTCACCTTAATTTTTAACATGCCCAATGTGGTCTGAAACAGGACCAGGGACCCTTGGTAGAAGAATACATCCCAGATCCGTAGCAGCAGTTTAATGTGAACTACACTGGCAAATGCAGTGAGGAACCAGTGTAAAGTGATTAGGGATAGCTCTGCAGGCCGGGAAAGAGAGAGAGAGACACAGTAAGAGACGATACATGCACAGGAATATACAGATAAGAAAAAAAACAGCAAGACAATCATGCCAGCGCATGCCCACATAAGGGAACACTTTAATTCAAGAGTTGGCAGATTGTTAAACATTCTTCTACTCAAGTCATGCATCCAAGCTGTAGCTTACATAAATACACTTACCAATATCATGTTCCTGTAGCAGCTTATCCAGTCGTGGGAGGTACTGAACAATGAGGTGTCTCAGTACTCTCTGATCTGTTTGCACACCTATCAGAGTGGTGTTGAAATAAGAGGCTGGCACCAGGTCCTCTACAATAGCACTCATCATCCAGAAAGCATCTTCTTCCTCTAGGAAAAGCAGTAAGCACGCCGCCACCTGACAAAGGTTAGAGTTTTAGAGACCTTGGCTCAAGTAAAACCATTATTCGTATAAACACAACTGTATGCGTGGCATACTTTCTGCAAGACTCACCATGCCCGTGCCTTGGCAATACCCAATATCTGGGTACAACCATGCCAGCCCACGCAGCACTCGTCTGAGACGAGGCACGCCCACGCTTTGCAGGTTGGAGAAACAAGCATTGCTGGGCATTGTGCGGAGCAAGTCTTTCTCAATCTGACAAGAAACACAGTAACAACACAATATCAGTTATATCACAACTCTATTATAATAAATTACTATGAGCTTGAGAAGCAGATGTTAGACTACTAGGCCAGTTCATAAATGACACAACAGACATTATATAGACTTTCTTTTTTATTTAAAAATAGCACCATCTAAGAGCAATTGTGCTACACGCATTTTACTTAGGAGATGAAGCTTGTTTTCATACTTTTAAAAGACTGTACTGTGTCTGAAAACAAACATGGCAACTGTGGAATTAGAAATGTTAATGTTTTTATATTGAGAAATTGTCATAAATGTTACGCTACTCGTAACTTTGCTGTTTGATTTTTTACCAAGATAAAACAGTACATATAGATGACAGCATAAAAGAAAAATACCTCACATTTAATAGAAATTGGAGAATTATATTCAACCTATCAATACACCAATGGGAGTATAGAGAAAAACTTTAAATCAAATTAAACCAACACCATCAATACAAATGTGACATCTTAAATAATCAGAAATGATATAGTATTATTCATTACATATCGCTTTCATATAAATGCAATGTGAAGGGAAGAGGGCTCTAGGGACTAGAAAGAAAGAACAGTTTGTAAGCACTGAATGAAATCGTCGCTCAGTACCTGTTTTGCAGCAAGAGTCTCATCGTTGGAGCTGTTACGCACAATATCTTTGTACGTCATCTCTGAATTCCTTTTCTTCTGCAAGCCACCCGAGAGCCGCATCCAAAGCTGGGTCACAATAATAAGTTACGTTATTTATCCTTGTTTACTTAAGCACTGTACTTTATGAATTGTGAATTATGTTTGTTAAATTAAGCATATGCAGTGCCATGGAAACCAGTGATTCAATTTGGAAATGCAAAGGCCTAGCAAGTAAACAATGAAGTCTATGACATAGTGCTGGCATTGAACATTGAAGGCAGATAAAGATCAACTGGATTATCAAATTCACCCTTTTATTCTTATTAATAAATGGGTTATTCTTCTTACAGCAGACCTGCATTAATCTTAAGCAGGGTTAGATTCCTTTGCTGTATTTTTTTTTTTTTTTATAACTAAATCTGCAAGAGGTCTGTTCCAATATTCTAGGGTGATCCATTTGGCCACAGTGTCAGCTATCCCACATGAAAGCACAACACTTCAGTGTGAACCATGGCATGGCTTCACAAGTAAGGGTTTCCTAACAATACAGACTAGCTAGTCTATATTATTTGACTTACATCTAGAAAAATATCGATTTATAGAGGAAATAAAACACACAGTAAAGAATAATAATACACAGTAACCTACAATGTGTTTACATGTATGCAGCATGCACCTCCATTATTAATTACATGCATAGCTTTGTAAATTGAGCTTTGTTATTGAAGTGCTTAATGCTTTCAGCGTAAAGAGGTATACCATTATCTTTATATATTGTACCTGTGGTCTCATACTGTGGGGGATCCCAGCAAGAACAAGGGAGCGCAGCTTGTCAGAATGAGGGAGAGTTACATCAATCTTATCCCATGTTAGGTCTCCGACATCATGATTGTGGGTGAATTCCAGGTGGGCCTGCCACTTCAGCCTCTGCTGGGGATCTTCCGTCAATGGGATACCCAATAGCTTACTCGAATTTGGTTCTGCTCCATCTGCGGCATGCAAAGTAAAAGTGGCCTTGGTAACACAAGGATAGACACAAGTAAAACAAGAGTATAGGAGAGAAATAAAATGAGAGGGATGAAAATGGAAGTTAGAGGTGTGAAGACATTACAAGGAATGATTTCTTCATACCCACTAAAGAAACCTCCTTTCCAAGTACTTCCTGATCACATACAATCTCACCTTCTTTATCTACTCGGAAACCAAACTCATCATAGCGAAACTCCGGCTGATCTACAGACTGCTCTTTCTGTAGAGGGTATAAAATGAGAGATCTGTATACAAAAACTGCATATTTGTTAATAAATCAATGTGTAAAACTCTCAAACAGTAAGAGACAGATAAATATTTATGCCGTAATTATTGTTCCTTACATTTTGCTCTGTTCATACCTGTGTATATTTTGCAAGGATGTCCTGTGGCCACATGCTTGCTGTAAGGGCTGAGAAGGAACCGCCCGGAGACGGGGTGTAACTCCCTTAAAATTGGTTAGAAAGCAAGACAACATTAGCACCTAAACAGAAGGGGATGTAAGAGCATGTTTACTAACACAGAACTAGTATGTGTCAATTAGATATTAGCTTGATCAGCCAAATGTAAGATACTTGGAGCAAATGTCTAAATAGGTGCCTTACTTGGAACCCCAGTATAATAATAAGTGCTGAAATCTACCTGATGTGGTATGTCACTTCTACAGAGCTCAGCATTTTTATTACTAGCAAACCCATCTACATTAGAGCTGACCACTAGCTGCCCAGATGTGGAATGCCTCTTGTAGATAGACTACATGAAATCTTTATGACTACACTGGCTCTGTATATGCATTAAAAAACCACCTGTTCATTATGATATAGATGAGCTGTAACCATCATTCTTCATTAGATTATTATATATGAATAAAATATGTGCACAAAAAAAATAAAAAAAATAAGATTTTTACTCACCGTAAAATCCATTTCTCTGACTCCATTGGGGGGCACTGCGAGACATTGGGGTATAGTAGTGGGCTCAGGAGTCTTGTCACTTTAAATGCTAAGTCTTTGGACTCCTCCCCTGCTATGCCCCTCCTCTCCAGAGAGATCCTTAGTTTTGAATAACCAAGAGTGAATGTAAAGGAGGTAATATAACCTTAAATTATAAAGAAACATACCCAAAGTTTTCACACACAGAACTATATACAGAGCAGTGGAGGGTGCACAGTGCCCCCCAATGGAGTCAGAGAAATGGATTTTACGGTGAGTAAAAATCTTATTTTCTCTTCCCTGCCATTGGGGGGCACTGTGAGACATTGGGGATATACCAAAGCTTCCTCAAGGGTGGGAATGCTCTGGACCAGCTGCACGCATAATCCTGCGACCAAAGCTTGCATCAGCCGATGCACAGCCCTGAAATCTATAAAATTTAGTAAATGTGTGGACGGAAGACCAAGTCGCCGCCCTACACATCTGCTCCGCCGAAGTGCCCCAAGCTCAGACACTCTCCGTGCTGAAGCTATAGCCAACAAAAAAAAATACTGTCTTCCACGTAAGATACCGCAAGTCAATAGACTGTAAAGGCTCAAACGGAGGTTTAGTGAGAGCACGAAGAACCAAATTGAGGTCCCAGGGCTCGACAGGATGACAAAAAGGAGGTTGTATACGCAACACACCCTGCAAAAATGTCTTAATATCTGCATATTCAGCAATCTTTTTCTGAAAATACACAGAAAGGGCGGATATCTGCCCCTTGAGGGAACTAAGTCGCAAACCCTTCTGAACACCTTCCTGAAGAAAACCCAGGACACTGGAAATCTTAAATCTTGAAGAATGAAATCCCTTAGACTGGCGTCTGTTGTGACTAGGGTCCAAGACCAGGTCTGTAAGGACTGGCCTCTCTCCAAGTTGGATTGGGACGTCCACCAGACAAGGGACAGCCTTGTGGCCGTGGACAGACGAATAATCTGTTTGTCTAAATTCCTCTGAGACCCTGACCACTTTCGCAAGATCTCTGCCTGAAGTGGACAGCAGTGAAAATGCGCAAAAGGAACTGCCTCGAATACCGAGACCATTGTCTCCAGAAGCTTCATGCAACTGAGAACCGAGACTCTCTTTTCCATTAGCATGGCTCTGGTCCTTTTCTGCAAAGCTAAGACTGTTTCTGCTGGAAGATAAACTCTCAGAGACTGAGTATCGAAAAACAGACCCAAGAAGCGCATCTGCTGAGTTGGCACCAGCGATGACCTTAGTAAATTCAACACCCAGCCATGACTCTGAAGAAACTGCATAACAGTCTGAATCTGTTGGGATAGAGGACCGCAGACAGTGCCTTCAACAGAAGGTCGTCTAGGTAAGGGATAATTGTTATGCCCTTCTGGCGCAATAGACTGGCCATGACTGTCATGATCTTGGTAAAGACTCTGGGGGCGGTAGCCAGGCCGAAGGGGAGTGCCCTGAACTGAAAATGCGCCCTTCCTACTGCGAACCAAAGGAGACTCTGGTGTCCCTCCCAGATCGGTACATGTAGGTAAGCATCCTCGATGTCTAATGATGCCAAAAACTCCCCTTTTTCTATCCCTGCTATCAGAGCGTAGGGATTCCATGCAAAATTTGTGAATCTTCAGCTGCTTGTTTAGAGACCGAAGATTCCGGATGGGCCGGAAGGATGCATCTGGCTTTGGCACCAGAAAGAGATTTGAATAAAAACCTTGCCCCCTTTCTAGAGGAGGAACCTGAACTATTACCTGTGCAGTAAGGAGCTTTTGAATGTCTTCCTGAAGTGCAACACGTCTGAGGGGACAAGAGGGGAGAGGAGTGACGAAGAATCTGTGAGGAGGGGAGTGGGCTAGATCTATGACATAGCCCCGGGACACAATTCCTCGAACCCAGAGATTCGTCGTGGATTTCCACCACTGATCCCTGAATTGAAGTAGTCGTGCCCCCACCTGATGCTCCCCCTGAAGAACTATGTCACGCGGAGGGCTTGTCTGCTGGACGAGCAAAACCTCTCCTAGTTGTACCTCTACCTCCTCTGCTTCTATTAGCTGACGGTCTAGACGCTGAGGAATGTCCTCTATTAAAGGTACCTCCCCCTCGGGAACAAAACTCCGAAAGGAACAAAATCTACCCTGACGGGGTCTGTTTGAAACCGTGGGTAGAGCAGAACTCTTTCCTCCCGTGGTCTCCTGAATAACCCTTTCGAGCTCCGCCCTGAATAGAGTTAATCCGTCAAAGGGTAAATTCTCCAAAGCGCTCTTAGAGTCTGCGTCCACTGACCAAGTCCGTAACCATAGGTTACGACGAGCTGCTACAATAAGAGCAGAGGCCTTAGCATATACAGAAACTGCATCCATGGCAGCGTTCGCTACATACTCCGAAGTTTCTAGTACATGTTCAGCTAGATTTACTAGCTCTGTACGTGGAGTGCTATCTCTAAGGCCCTTAATCAAAGCCTCCATCCATAACTGCACCGCCTTGTTAGCCCATGCTACAGCCATGTTAGGTCTAAACAAACTTCCCACAGCGGTATAAGCTGAGCGAAGAGCCAGATCACACTTCTTATCAGTGTAATCCTTAAGGGTTATCCGCTCTTGGACAAGGATAGCCGAAGATGAAGCTAAACGGGCTACCGGTGTGTCCACCCTAGGCAAAGTGGCATTTTACTGTGTCCTCAGGAGGCAGAGGATAAAGGGACTTAAACTTTTCCCGGCATCATAAACTGCTTATTTGGCTTCTGCCAAGCTTCAGAATAATCTCCACCATTTCTGGAGAATGCGGGAATATTGCTAAATGTGCCTTAGGTCTTTTAAATAAGGAGATACCCTTAGGTGCTGCGGGCTCCGGATCAGCCAACCCTAAGGTATGCCTGATTCCCAAAATAAGACTATCCACACTCGTGGAGACTGAGTCAGAAACATAGAGAGCCTCCCCTTCCGGGTCTATATCTACCTCACCTTCCTCTGCTGAGGAGAGATCAGAGAGCTGATCTATGTCCAGACCTGCATCAGTAATAGCTCTCTTACCCCTCTGGGAAATAGATACTAGCCTATCTTCCCTGTGGGTAGACCCAGCCTGTGATGTGGAAGCATTCTCGTCAGACTGGCTGCCTGCAAGTGTAAGTGGGGTAGTGCTGTCACGTAACTCTGTTACCCGCAGCATCACGTCAGTTTCTCCACAGCCGAAGACAAGGATTGCATCCAGGGCGGTTCTACCACTGCAGAAGATCCCTCCTGGGCTGAGCTGTCTCGCCTCTGAGCTTCCGCAGTACAAGCTGCGCAAAGGGCGTTTCTATCTGTGTGGCCAACAGAAAGTTTTGTGTTACACTTTGCACAGGTATAATACATTGCAGAAGGCACAGAGTGACCCTTGCTTTTTAGCTGTCCCCTTCTCAGCCATTGTCCTGCTTCTTAAAATAATTATTAAAAGAAATGCAGACAAAATGAGACTAAAGAAATAGAAGTCTCCTGTGTTAGGAAGTCTCTCTAAAATAAGAGCACCACTCCAATATCAAAAAGGGGTAACAGTACTGTCTGTGAAAATTCCTTTTCCTGAAATAACTCACAAGACAAATATAAACATATAAAACACCTCCAGACAACACTCCTCTAGTCACACAAGCCTGAAATCTGTACACAGTTAAGGCTATCACTGGAGGAGAGGCAAGCTGAGAGTTTCAGGGCAGCGCTGCACGATTTCAACCAGAGGCTATTACTCACCACCGCACGGGAAGAACAGAGGAAAGAAGTTACCTTAATACTCCTCCCCTTCCTGGCGCTGCCCGCTCTGCTTCCTCCGCTCTCACTGGCCCCATCCACGAATGGCCGCCTATGAGTGCCCGGCGCACGCCGTCAGAAGTGCCCAGTACAGCGCGCGTTATTCCTGCAGCCAACTCACCTCTCCTGAGTGTGAGCGCTGCTTAAATGTCCCCCAAAATGCTAGTTATCTGCGGGCAGAGAGGGGACCTGCCGGCAAGCTGTCCGCGGCAAGGGAGGAGAGGCTGATACAGCATCCTCCCCTGTCGCTAATTTTCAGTGCATCTAAGCAGTGACTTTCCTCTGATTATTTCTATTGGCCCAATAAAACTAATGCCGGCAGATGTGCTGGTAATGTGAGCGCGAAGCTTCACTTACATGCGCTAGGATCCAGAGTGAGCATGCTGGGTCTTGTCTGGGATCCTGCTCTGCACCTAAAAGGGAATAAAAATAAAAACATGTAACCCTAAAAACTAAACAGAGTATAGGCAGGAGCCTATACTCTAGTGACCTTGACTCTCCAGTCACTTACAAAAAACTGAGGATCTCTCTGGAGAGGAGGGGCATAGCAGGGGAGGAGTCCAAAGACTTAGCAGTTAAAGTGACAAGACTCCTGAGCCCACTACTTTACCCCAATGTCTTGCAGTGCCCCCCAATGGCAGGGAAGAGAAAACACTGTTTGCCAAAGTTCATTAAAAGAAAAATATAGGTGAGTCTCGCTTACCTGACATGGTGCCAGAGTAAATTCTGCTGGTGGATTTATCCTGGCCTCGGGCACTGGGCAATTAACAAAGGCAAAGTCTTCAGAATACTGTGTGGAGCTCAGACGTGGAATTGGCGGTGATCACAAGGTGTGGACGTAGCATCGGTATCTTATGGGAGGTAGTGTGTTGGCAGTAGATGTTCTCTACTGGAAATCAAGAACATTGCAAGTGGTGTATTCAGTAACAAATTCTTGCCAAGTCTAAGGGTTGTGGTTTTGTTCTCAATGTCACTGAATGTTTGCACCCTAAGGGCTAGCCTAGAACACAAAGGCTTTGTGTTGATTCAGACTGTGTTGAGTCACCGCATACCAAATATATACAAATCGGTAAATATATCATGAATATTGGACATTATTTTTCCGAAATGCAAGCCATTACCATATAAAAAGACAGGATTTAGGATTTTTAGTAAAGAGTTTTGTTCATATTGATCCTTCTCATTATGTTGGAGAGAATAAAGTGAAAGCATAAACCTAGTAACTTGTAAAATGTACATATCCATTCACCCAGGTGATTATTTAATACCATTTAAGTTAATTTGCGAAGGTCCATACACATTTTTGTACAACACATTTTGATTGTTGTATATCTCAAGAGCACTTACACAGAAAATGTATGACAAAGTATTTCACAGTAATAATTATTATTTTTATACTTTTTAACTTATCCAGTTCTGGTATTTTGAAGAAAGGATACCTGGTGGTATCTATAAATTTATTACAGTGGCACAATTCTGATCAATATATTATATGAATAGCACACCCATTTGGAAATTAATCTCAGTAATTAGCTAACAAAAAACAAACAGTCTTAAAAATCTCCGGTAGACCTATACTACAAGAAGAATTATAGTTGAAGGCTCTTGTTCTCTTAATTGCATCAAAGGAATCACAGGATGTGTGTTTGTATGTGTAATTGTGCTCAATGAGGCTCTCTAGAAACTGTAGCGCTACTCTCCATAAGGATAGGGACGCACAAACGACTTTTAGTTGCAAGATTAAAATCAAAACTTAGCAAAATAGAAAACACTATGATACTGCATGCAAATGTTTGCAATTGTTTTTATAAGTTTTGTCCTCAATTATGTTTACGTCACACAAGATACACATATACAATTAAGGATATCCTTGTGCAAATAGATTGAATTACAGCAAACTGTGTCAGTTAACTGCTCTCCAGTGCGTAATTGTGCCTATTCACACGACTGTTAGAAATTACTTTGCACAGTTTACAACATAGTTACTCACTTATTTTAATTGTGAGTCAGTGACCACTAACGTAGCCCTAGCTTTAATGATGTTTAAGGAGAATAATGAACAATAGGTAAACAAAGAACATCTTCCCGCATAGAACAGTACAGGTTAGGCTGAAAACCTCTATTTGGTTCAGGATGCCCACTCAAAACACCAATTCCATCTGGGGTCGGCGTGAATATTAAAATTACACACACACACACACATATATATATTATATATATATATATATAATATATATATATATATATATATATATATATATATATATATATATATATATATATATATATATATATATATATATATATATATACACACATATACATATATATACATATACATATATATATATATATATATACATACACACACATACTCACATTTCTTCCAATGCACTAGTAGATAATTTTATATAGATTGCAGCCAGCTGGCTAGTCTACAAAACTAGTCCACCACCCTTTCTATAAACAAGGTGAGGTTTGGTATGATATTATGTCCTTATATTATACAAATGTAACACTGTATTGCGAGAAAACAAGGCGATCATGCAGAGTGCACAGGTAACAAATATCATTAAATAATAATTGTTTAACACAACACAGGAGCACACCTGAACGAACTCACACCAGACATGAAAGGAATAAAAAGTTCTTTAAATTTAAAATTAAATAACTTACTAAATTATTTAATATTTGAGAAAGATGCTGAGAAAAGTATATAAGTAGTACATGAAATGTAAACGATGTTTGCTATAGAACTCAAGATCACGGTGACATGGTAGATAAGATGACATGATTTGATCAAGTTATGATACTTTGGCTGGCATGTGCAATACAATTTCTAATACATGTCAAAAAGCAAAAAAACTGCAGTGCATCTCTGTGCGCGCTTAATAACTATTTGATGAACGTCGATACTTTACATGTGTGCTGAATCTGATTTTTTTTGTATGCATATGTGACAAAACAGGGAGTTATCTTGTTTAAGCCAAACACTTGTGAAAACACATATGTAAATGCTTTTTTACTGCATGTCGTAGTGTTTTAAACACACACTCATTGAGATGGATTAAAGCTTTGAACTGCATGTCACACAAACTTAAATAGAACAAGTAGTGTTCAAAGAAAAAAAAAAGAAAAGGACGAGTTGTAAAAGTGCAAATGTGTGTGGTTCCATTTGGTACAATAATTGTAATTTTCATAGCAAATTAAATGCACTGAACCTGAGTTAAAATTCTACATTTACAGTGCATTTCTAACACCTGTGAGTACATGGACTACAAATCTCACTCTGTTCAAATACACAACTATTTAGTAAAGTTACAATACCACTATATTAATTTATTCTGGAGACGGTATTTTCAGAGGTGTTCAATCATACTAACAGCAGTGTACCACTTTTATATTTAAAATAGACCGCGATACCAATTTTTGTACACATGTAATTTTGGAGACTTTGTCTACTATCCATCAACATGGTTTTAATAAATATAGATTATAGTCAGGTCCTTAGTTGCATTTCATGTATTCAGAAATAGCTGCCAAGAAAGATTAGCATTTTATCTGCAATATGATATCCATGATGTTAGTGTAGAGACACATCTGAATCAAGGTCACCTGATGTGGTACAATGTGGTACACAGACCGATATTTCATCAAATTATATCTTGAACCTCACTTTCTACAAATATAACACTGTTCAGCAAAGCAGGAATGTATTATTCCTTAGTGCCTCGTAGTCCTAATATATCAGGTTTGCCTCCTGCACTGTATTTTACATAGCATGTCAGTACAATGTAGCACTTTTTATAATTAGGAATTTAAGTACACTAGCCTTGTCCTTAGACATTTAGAACATTCATGTAAGGTTGGGGTAAAACAAAAAAACAGATATTTAACCCTCAACACTTTTCCATAGAAAAATACTTTAAGGCCCACAGGCTTACAATATACAAACCTCCATGAAAGGCATGATCTGCACTGTGCATGAACATAGTCAACAGGTTCTTTTTTAGCATTCACTTTGGAGAACTACAACATAGAACATTTCAGCCTTTCCATGTGAGAGCATTTGTAGAATACTTTACTTTGAGCATTTTACTTCTACCTGTGTTTCTTTGTACTGAATTTTGCTCACAGCATGGTCAACAAAATGCAATAGAGAATATAATCCTTTACAACTATTATAATCCATTACAACTATTACAAAAGAAAGGTGCAGACTTCCAGTAGAACAGATAATGGACCATGAATGCTACATGTTATATGCTTTTTGAGCCCTTAAAATGAAACGGGGCCTCAAAAAAATAAATTGATAACTTCACGTATGAGCTTTATTTTCATACACTTGTGGTTCTAGGCATAGGTGCAAATTTTTATAAAATAATGGTGGGATAATGAGAACACCCCAATATGACTGAAAAAGGCCATGCAGGAACATATTTAGCTGCAGGCAGGGCCTGATTAAGGGTTCAGGCCGCCCTAGGATAACATGCTCATAGTCACCCCTCACATTTCACGTCAAGTCAATATGTGGCAAGAAAAAACAAACTCCTTCTTAATTTACAATCCGGCTTCCTTCACTTCACCCCCTCCACTTGGGATTTTAAAAAGGTCAAGGCAATCTATGTCACTCATTAAATTTTCATTAAAATCAGAACTGCATGGCAGAATGGAGGCAGGAACAAGTGCTACCGCCTCTCCTCTACTCTAATAACCTCATCCCACTCCAGAATTCAAGACTTCTCCCGAGCTGCCCCCTTGCACTGGAATGACCTCCCTCGCTCCATCCCTCTATCCCCTAACTTGTGCTCCTTCAAACGGGCACTCAAAACTCATCTCTTCCTCAAAGCTTACCAGCCCTCCACTTAACCCTCTTTCCATGCTCGCTCTCATCTCCTGGATCCTCCTTTGAAAAGGGTGCACTTGCTCCCCTCCTCTGACTCCCTCTGTGCCGATTGTCTGTTGCCCTCTCTTTAGGATGTAAGCTCTAATGAGCATGGCCCTTCTCCCTCCTGTCTCTCTACCTTCTCTTCTGCTCCAACCTCAATATTTTTGCTTTTCCTGGAGCATCTGAAGTCTTGGTATTACTCGTTTATTGTTCTGTACTGTTATTCCCTGTACTGTCCATTGTTTGTACTGTGTTCGGCGCTGCGGAAACCTTGTGGCGCCTTATAAATAAATAATAATAATACCGAGGGTGAACAGGTGAAGGTGGTGAGGGCACCTGCAACCATCCTTGTTTCTCCTACTCACTTATCCTTAAGTGCCTGCCCAACAATGACTCATTGTCTTCAGCCTTTACTACGGGAATAATAAGAAAAGGTAAAAACCTTACAACATTATTTCTTTCATGTTTTCTTTTTACTTTGGAGAACAATAATTCTTAAATATTTTAAAATCAGTTTAATTTTCTATATACATGTTCCCTGTCACAATTATTGCAGGAATATTGCCCCCCAAAAGCCTTGTGCCCTAGGCTGCAGGCTAGTCAGCCTATTGGATAATCAGGCCCCTGTGGAAGGGGTAAAACAAATATTGGGGGTGCTCAAGCACCCACAAAGCTGGTTCCAATGGTTCTACGAGCTGTCATAATCTCTTTCTCAGTTCGTAGAAATGTGCTGTATATGCAGAGAATAAATAGAAATGTTTACCTGTTTACCTAGTTTAGTTCTTGCAAAGTCAGAAAAAGAAAACTCTGCTGGAGCATGTGTTGTTGTCGAAAAGGTGAGTTTATTTAAGTAATAAAGTAAGCCACCAGGAATGTGAAATGGTCCTGCCCAGAAATATAGCAATGTGCAGCTTTAAACTTCAATAATTTTCAGAGTAAACAGAACCGGTCTGGCACTTAATGACAGGCAAGATGATGCAGTTTTTAGTTCCACCTTATGTCAACTAACGACGTTTGGTATTGAACAGAACACATGCATTTGTACATGATCAGATCATTTCAAGTGTGTTCTGCTCAATGTTTATTGGATAATTTCCTCTAGTGGGATGTGTGCATGAAAAGATTAGTCAGGGTTGTTTTCATGGAAGAGCAGCACAATGCACAGAGAATGAACAAGCAAAAGTCCATGTCTATGAGCCCATAAAAAACAAACATACTATTCTAGTTTTGCTACTAGTTTGAAGTATTTCAAGCGTATCTTAAATATATTAAATAAGTACCTGCGTGTAATAATCCTAAATCAACTGAAACAATCTGATTTCTGTATGGTCATATAGAATTCTAAACAAAATATGTTGGAAGTACTTGAGGACAGGGCTATCAAATTTGCCCCATATATTTGGGAGATATACGTATATCTCAGAGCTAACATTTCCCACCCAAACTGACTTCCACCAAAAAATATCACAAACTAACCTAGTTAAAGAAGTGATCCATGGTTTGCTAAAAACTGCCTTGAAAAATATATAAATTTAAAGCCTTTTGGATACATTTAGAAAAATTATTGCACAAAAATACTGTGCAAAACAAACTTACTGAAAATTAGCAAAAATGTCAAACAAATTAATAAATGCACCAGAAACTCTTTAAAAAATGCCCCCTTGTGTATAATTTAGTACTTTAGTCAGCTTGTAAACTTTGATGACGTTTTCTCCTAGTATACTTATTGATAAGATTTTATAGGAATGCCAACACTTTGCACAAATAGGACCATGAGCCATAAATGTAATGTAGTATTGTCACCTTTACTTTCATTGGTTGCACAGTATTATTGCATATATGTGTACACTATTATTATTATTATTATAACTATTATTAAAAAGAAGTTATATAGTGTCAGCATATTCCAGTGTTTTACAACTGGGAGCAAATACAGTAAGAAAACAAGACAGGGTATTAGCAAACATACAAAAAGGTAAGAAGGCCCTACCCAAAAGCTTACAATCCATATACATATGAATATAAAAGAGAACAAATAACTAAGATGCTAAGGATAAGAAATGTGTCTACAACACTGGATTGCTACTATGTTATGTCCTTTCTGAAAGGTAAGGAGTTAAGCATTATTCAGCTATAAAATGACAAAAAGGCATCTGGAGAGGGGTCAGACTGGTTTTTCTCGCTGGCCTGCCATCTCCTTGGAAACCTGTCTGTATACGTAGAGGGAAGGAGGTGTGGGAGACATGAAGCAGAATATAATCTTTCCCCATTTATCTCCTGTTACCAGTGAATCCACTGACCTCTCGCTACCAGCTATGTTCTTAATGTAAGGATTAGAGGACAAGCAGGGGAGAGAGCGCGTTGGCATTTACTGACATGGCTATCTACATGGAGATCTGCCAGAGCCTTCCATTGTGAGCTGAACGAAATTCAAGAGAGGTGGAGGACAATGTAGAGATTTAGGAGATACTACACCTGTTTAAACATAGTAAGAACCCACATCTTGATTGAATATTGACCTAGTTGTAAAGCAAGTTTGCATGTTATCCAATTCTATACAATTTCCTTGAAATTATCACATCTATTAATTTTTGCAGACTAAAGCCATCTAAAATCACAGGTAAACTGTGTTTGTAATATGCTTGTGGATCAAACAGTTGGAGAAATAAACTAAACATGTCCTAATATTATACATGCACCGATCCCAGGAATAAAACTCTCTTTTATTCTCTGTTGTATTTATGTGGATTAAACAGAATGCTTCAAGTGAAAGGAGAAAACTGTGTTTATATCAATATATAAAAAGTGAGGGAGTTACAGAACCAGTAAAGTTGGAGTAACACAATGTAAACAAACATTAACATACCTAAAAGTAATAATCTTTGAGATTGTGATCAAGCAGCAAAACCAGAGTATTTTCAGCCCGTACACGCAGTGAACAATCTCTCCCTGTGTGTAGTCACTGACGTGTCACTAAAACTGTAACACACACAAGGCAGGTGCGGCTCTGGAGAGCTAGGGCACAGCAGTATCAAGTGTACCCCACTATAATCCTAGGACCATCAGACTGCTTACGATGTCTCTGCAGTTACCCATTGTTCCTTTTGTCAACTTTAAGTATCTAGCAACAGAAAGCAGAATACCTTGGCTCAGTCCTTGCACTCTGTTCCCTCATCCACACAGACTTGTATAAGGAGTGCACACAGAAAACTAACAGGTGCATGGGAAGAAGCAGAAGTGGTGGGATCCTTGTACACGGAGAAGCCCCCTTAGTGATTCAGATGTCCATCACCTCTGCAGGAGGGAATTCCACTTCTGCCATAGATGCTTCTCCTTCCCACCCCTCTCTCTTCGCTGTTCACGCAAGAGCACAGGAAATAATTCCCTGAGCTACACATCCTGCTGCTGCGCTTCTAATATTTACTCTCACAGATCTCCACCCTCCCCCTCACTTTGCAAAAACCTTCAGCTATTTGGAACCAGCTTAGTTATCATAACTGTGGCATGGCAGTAGCGCCATTTACATATTTACTCCACTTCTGAGAGAGGCTGCAATTATTGCATGTTATAATCCAGTTTAATAATCCCCCTGTATTGCTTTCAGCACTGCTGGGTGCTCTCCTTTGTATATTGTATTTCATCATGAAGGTTCACATTTAAAAGTCTCAAATTTACAGCTTACTTTTATAAATACTGTTCACTGCTATACTATGGAATTATACTATTTTCTAAATAGTAGTTACCACAGCAAAAAATAAAGTGGTATACATTGTATTGTCTGCTCCCCACTATGTACCCCCTACCTCTCCTCCCTTTCATTTCTGTACCCCTTTCCATAGCTTAAAACCTTTAATAAAAATGATGATAAAAAAATAAAGTGATAATTGCTTGACAGGTGTTGGAAAACTACATAAGAGTCATACATAGATCTCAGAGCAAACAAAAAAAATAAATTAAACTGACTTTCTCGTGGAACACCTGTCAGGCAAGACCCAGATATCTACCCTCAGGCAGTATGTCTGCAGTTCAACCTGTTGTGTGAAAAAGCTATCCTTTCCTATATGTGAGGCAACACAGCACCAAACCTGTAGTTTTCAAATACAGTATTTTCCTGTAAAGCTGACAAAAAAAAAAAAAAAAAACTCTTTCCTTGCCAAGAAATAGAACACACAGGAAAATACACAAATCCAGCAGCTAACTGTTCTCTTAGTGTTCTCCTATTGCTATATATCATTTTATTTGTATTATAGGATTTATTAAAAGTATAATTTAAATGAATAGATTGGGGTTCTTGGTAATATTATTCTAGATATTCACCACTTTTTCTGTATCCTAAGATCAATTATTACACATACAAACATAGAAAATGACGTCCATCTCTTTTGTCTCTGTTGTGCGTGTTTGTTGTTGTTGTTTTATTTATTTTTGTTTGTTTTTTTCTTCAAGTCTAAATAACCATGTTGTCCCATATATTCTAGAATTTCATTTTGGATCTTGAACTCTTTTTGCTAAAAATAAAAAATAAAAGTCTATTTTATTGTGATTATTTTTGTGGATGATACGTCGTCCAAAACTGAACAGTACCCGAGGTGAGGACTTACCAGAGCCCTATGAAGTGACAATATAACCTCCGTCCTCATCCTATTAATATATCATGCTTTACAGCCAATTATGCTACTGACTTTTCTCACTAATTGCTTACATTCGTGTTATCTAAAACTACAATTCCATGGCCCCTTTCCTCTGTTTTGCTGATATTACAGTCTTCTTTTGGATTTTGTTGTCCCACATGCATTATTTTACAATGTGACGTAATACATTTTAAATTGTGCCCTCTATTCCATTCCTCCATATTCTTTAAATCACTATACAGTTTATTCCCTCTTCTGAGACATGGTGTGTTACAAACCATCATCCCAGCTGTGCTTACACCACCGAGTCTTGTAGTCAATCTGTTCTTTTGACAATCCTTTATGCATTCCACCAACTTTAGATATAATTCAGTTCTTCAGTTTCTGACCATATTTATTGTGGGATACTTTATCAAATGTTTTAGCAAGTTATATCCACTGATCCTCCCTGGTCTACCACTTTAGCTACCGAGTCAAAAAACCCTCTTTGTTTGACAGGATCAGGGCCCTCTTAAGAACATCTTGGGCCCCCGGGCACAGCAGTGCACCGGGGCCCCTATATATACAAAAAAAATAAAAATGATTATATATATGGGCCCGTCGGAGGAAGCCCAAAAAAAAAAAAAAAACCTGGAAAAAGAAAAGAAGAAAATACTTACCGTGCTGTCAGCTGGCGATCCGGCTCCCTCCATGATCTCCTCCGTCGCTCTCCGCAATGGATGTCGGGAGGGGCGTGATGACGTCACGCCCGACATGCACTGCGAGCGCGACGGAGGAGGAGACCAGGGAGGGAGCCGGATCGCCAGCTGACAGCACGGTATTTTCTTTTTCCAGGTTTTTGGTTTTTTTTTGCTTCCTCCGACGGGCCCCCCTGGGCTGCAGGGCCCCCGGGCACCTGCCCATTGTGCCCTATGGGAAAGACGGCCCTGGACAGGATCTCCCAACAACAAACTAATTTGTTTGCCTGTAAATAGTAAACAATTTTGATTCTATTAATTGTCCTATCATTAGTGTAAGCCTCACAGGTCTGTAATCAGATTCATCTCTACTATCTTTTGTGTGTAGATTTGCAACAACATGGAATTACAGCGATCAGCAGCTGCTACATAAAAAGTCTGGTAGTGACATGTCAAGCACTAGTTTAGTTGTTTTACTCTTGTATGTAGACCCTAAGTACTTAACTACTTTTATTTTATAAATAGCTGTGTCTACAGTGCGTTGGGATATATCATTACTTACTAGTTTAGGTGACCCTTCGAATGTTCAACAGTAAATACAGAGTAAAAATGATTATTTAGAAAATCCCAAAATATTCACCCCCTCAAGTTTTTAGTTTCTTCACTCCACCCTTTATTTTTTCTCACGCTGACGTATGTAAAGAATGCTTTGTCTCTTTTTTTTTTTTATTACAGATTGTCCAATCTTTTTTCCTTTTTGCGCTGTAGCATGTTTAGTCTCTCAGACTAGTGTCTATATTTCTTGTATGCAGTTTTCTCAGCACAGTCACTTATTTGGAGAACCATATTGGCTTTCTCTTCCTTTTGCCTTTACTAAAATACCTTCCTGAAAATTGTTTTTTTTAGTTTATGCTACCCTGTCAGAGATGCACAAATGAAATCGCATTTCACAGTCTTTCTAAAATCTAAAACCTGTGTTTTAGTGTGGAATGCTGTCTGTATATTAAACGACACCGACATATGATCAGTAGACTCTGCTCTCATTTAATCACCACTTACTGCTCCATTTATCAAAAAAATAACATCAAAGCAAGCAAGATTTACTGCTGATATTGGCCCAGCAGTTATCCGCTGCTTCACCAGGCCAGTATCCGCAGTTGTAAGCTAGTTTACGTCATTACAAAAATTGCTTTATTCTAAGTCTAAAGCATTTTTTAATGATTTTGTTCTGTTAACACCATACTTACATTAACAGAACAGGCATTGTGGCAATACAAGTATCACTACGATAATCTAGCCTATGCAGGGTTATCAGAAACCCATTAGATGTATAGGGCGATGCGATAACAAGCCCTACTACCAGTGGAAAACAAGTGACCCTTCATAAAACTATGACTCCATTTATTCTCACCTACAGACACATGTGATACAGTCTCAAATTGGGAAACACAGTCATATACAAACGGCAAGTTCATACCCATTTACACATTCAAAAACTAATGAAAACTGCATTAAAATGGGACATATTAGAGTCAATGGTGCTGTACTCATTGCATTCTAAAATGTTAATGCTGCATGTAACTACTTTGCACTACTGTGTTTCAGCGTGCTACTCATACAACAGAAAATAAAGGTAAAAGAGTGAAGAACGAAAAGTGAACAGAAAATATGCAACAAAAATCAATAAGTGCACATTAGTTTTCATACATTTAAAGTCATTTTCTCAGTGTGTGTGCAAGAGAACTAACAAACAAAGATTGGATAATATCCAAACTTGCATTCTGGTATGCATAAAAAATAACTAACAATTCTGAATTATCACTGTGATATCCTTGCCTGCCTTGTTATATATTGCAAATTGCATAATTCCAACATTATTGTAACGAAGATGAATTACAATGTTTTTGTTTATTAACTAATTGTACTAAGGAGTATGTGGTGGGAGAGACTTTGAATGGGTTTAGCAAGTGAAGCTCTTTGCTCGTGAGCAACGCCTCTGCTGCAAGCTTTCATGGCTTTGGCATTTTTTAACATTCTGAAATATGTAAATGTCAACAAAAACATGAATATGTGCAAATATTTACACATAAGATTGGTTTTGCATCTTTATATACACAAAATGGGATTTATGTGTTATGTGGCAGATTGTCTTAAGGTTGGCATGGTACATTGATAAATCCAAGTACATAGATAATGCCTGTCAAAAGGTGATATAAAAAAAACAAATAAAAAAACACACACACACAAGATCTCCCAAAATACACAATCCATACTTTCAAAGTAATCTGGAGGCAAATCATTTGTAATAAGCAGATTGATATAAATGAACCTGGTATGTATAATCAGTAAAGTAAGTCAGTGTGCAAGCATAAAAACTGTATTGTATCAGACAGATGGCCATTCATCCCACTGCAACACAGTCTTCACTGAAGCTGAAAGGAGACCTGGAACAAAGTGATTAGAGCTGTGAGTCACAGACACACGTCAGAGTAGTGGCTGCTTCTCCATCACACATCATGGCAGTGGTCTCCATTAACACATCCACTACCAAAAAGGATTTTGCTCAACAACGCAAAAGTGAAAGCCGAGGTAGGGAGCAGAAGCCCAGGACACAGACTGTTCAATATGACATTGGAAAGAAATATCTTGTAGGAGAGGGCAGAATTACAAAAGAGAGAGAAAAAAAATAAACAATATATTGGAAATGTATCGGATTATGGGCATGTTTTTGTACGAGGAAGGTGTAAGTCTTAGCAAATTCCTACAGTACTTATGCAAATGTTGTAATATACTATAGCTATCATGGCCTATGGTGACAGAACATGACGGGTACAACATAATGAAAAAAGGGCTTTTGAACTTTTCAAAGAATGCATAATTAGGCCACCCAAAATACTTAGATACACCTCTGTTGATTATCCTATAAGAAAATGACTTTTGAAATGGAAAACAAATATAACCCAGTCACGATGTACCCTCTGCCAAATACAAACTTGTACAAAGCATTTTTTATTTTTTTTTACAAAATCAAATTAATAATACCAGAGTCAGTGACTAGTAGGTCCCATTACAATAATAAACAGGGCAATTCTATCTTCGCTCTAGTGTCAAACACTGCTAAGGGGTAAATCCTACACTGTTCTTAATAATAGAATCACCCTGCCTCCCCCTCCCCCATACAAAAGAGCACCAGTCTAATAGCTCTTTGCAAGATCCCACAATTCTCATTCACTGGATGCTGCAATTTAATGTAAACAGTTTTTTAAAAAAAAATTCTCATTGCAGATGTTCCACTTGATTTGTTCAAAATGTCTGCCTAAATATACACCGACAGGTGATAGTCAATAGATCATTTGCAAAAGATTCAAGTATTCTGAGACCAGGGTACCTTTGCTATAAATATCAGTTACCGATTTCCATCCATCACATCATTGTCACCAACAAGTATGACACTCATTATACTGCTCATTGTGGCTGTAGGTCAGTAGCAGCTCATTAATGTGGCCCCATCCTTCAGACACATTCAGCCCCTCTCTCTGCCGATGCTATTATCACCTGTCTCCACATTACTCCGCATCGGACAGTCAGAGATCTCTACCAAACCTTCTGTCTTCGCTTTCTCGGTCCCCCATATACATGTGCACGTACAGGTGCAGCCCCAACTTCTTACCTGTCTGAGGTCTCCGGTTGTGTCTCTCTCACGGAGCTGCGTTCTCTCCAGTCAGCCTCCGCTGCGTCATTACTGCGCATGTGCACCACCAACACCCGACATCGCTCCTGGTGTTCTTACTGCGCCTGCGCCGCACTAAGCAAGCAGGGAAATGTAGTCTTTTTTTTTTTTCAATTGATTTTTATTAGAACTCTAGTATTCCAAATAGTTTTTCAGATCAGCTTGTGTACATAGCCAAACACCTAATTGACCGAAGGAACAGAAAATACATATATGGTGCACTCAGACTTTTCACAGTATACTTTATCAAACCTCACACCGACATGCAAAAATAGGGACATACTAAAAGGAATGACAGCTCCAGTCTGCTAAAAGGAGTGCTAATTTACTACTATGATATCAAATTGAAATTTTATGTATATTTTACAAAAATATTATACTTCTGAATTATATCTTCCACATACTTATTGCTAAAATACTTTGTCATGACCATAAATCCCACCGCACAAGCTCGCTGCCTAGGTGTAATCCTTGACTCACACCTATCCTTTGTTCCCCACATTGACTCTATATTTAAATCATGTTGCATAAATCTAAAAAACAATTCCAGAATTCGCACATATCTCACGCAAGACACTGCAAAAACCTTAATTCATGCACTTATCATCTCCCGCATTGACTATTGCAATTCCCTCCTTACTGGTGTTCCCCAAAACAGACTCAAACCCCTACAATCTATTTTGCACACTGCGGCAAGATTAATTTTCCTTGCAAATCGTTATTCCTCTGTTGAATCACTCTGTATGTCTCTACACTGGTTGCCTGTTTTCTACCGAATCCAATATAAAATACTTTTACTAACCTGCAAGGCCATCAACAAAGCTGCACCAACATACCTCTCCTCTCTTGTCTCAAAATATCTCCCAACTTGGCAACTCCGTTCTGCACAAGATCTGCATTTATCATCCACCCTCATTACATCCTCCCATTCCCGGTTACAGGACTTTTTTCGGGCTGCACCCACTCTATGGAATTCTCTCCCTCGCACAATAAGACTCTCCTCTGGTCTACAAACTTTCAAGCGTTCTCTGAAAATCCACCTCTTCAGACAAGCTTATAATATTCCTCAACCACCCTCTTAACTTCACTACATTACCATATTACCACCCGTTACACAATTTCACACAGGACAACTACCCCCTGACCAACATTGTTGTGTGACAGGATCATTTAGCTTGAGTCACTTTTACCTTTGCAGTATGGCTGGGCTGAAATGCAAAATGTAGACTTAACCTCATGTGTCAAACTCCCATTGTCCCATAGATTGTAAGCTTGCGAGCAGGGCCTTCTCACCTCTTTGTCTTTCTTTTACCCAGTTTGTTTATTAGTTTACTATGTTTGTCCCCAATTGTAAAGCGCTACGGAATATTTTGGTGCTATATAAATAAATGATGATGATGATGATGATGTTTTACATATGGAATGACGGACAATTACTATGGAATGACAGCTGTTATATACACCATGTCAATGCAGAAATGTAAAACATAATGCTGTTCTATCATGGAAAACATACTTTTTTCTCTGAAATCCCTTAAGCCCACACACTAAATCCTTTGCATATGCGCTCTCCCATAACTGAACCCCACTACACAAGCGTCATAATGTGGAATGACGGATGATTACTATGGAGTGACAGCTGTTTTATATGCCATGTCAATGCGAAATATCAGTTAAAACTTGCATTTCTCTCATAAACCACCCTTATTTCTCCAAGATCCCCTAATCCCAAACACTAAATCCCTTGCATATGCGCTCCCCAATAACTGTACCCCACTACACCAGTGTCATAATGTGGAATGATGGACAATTACTATGAAATGGCCTGGGAGAAATAAGGGTGTTTTTATGAGTGAATACAACTGTTTACTGATGTTTCTGCATTGACATGGCGTATAAAACAGCTGTCACTCCATAGCAATCAGCTGTCATTCCACATTATGACACTGGAGTTTGATATAAGGCCTCGTACAGTGAATGTCCAACTACCTATTTTTTGGAAGTATGATAAAATTTGATATTGACATGGGATTACAACTTTGTAAAATTACAGTAATGTTTTAGAATTGCTTGTAAATTGGAGGCCATGTAGAAAACTGGAGTAAAGAAAAACTGGATTTATGTGTACTCATGACGTCCACTGTTAAGGCAGCCATTGCATGGGATGAACACATTCAGCCTATCAATACACTAGGCGCTTAATTACATCACTGAGAAATGAGGCACAATGCATTAATAAAGGCACTAGTTTCAAGTGGATAGGCTGCATTCTAGTGAATATTGGTTCGGTCCACTGTGACGAAATGTAGCATCTAATGACTGATTGTTATTTTCTGTTGAATTTATGTATAACACTGAATATTTTATGTAACCTTTCAAAGTGTATTTTGTTAACTGACCTGAGTCTGAACTAGGCAAGTGTCAATGGTCTTGTGAAAGTAGCCAGGCCCAGAAACAGATAATTTTATGAGTAGTTTGTGTACGCAGAGGAGTTAGACTTAGCCAAGCCGAACGAATGAGCAGAGGCTCAAGGTCCTGTGGACATTCCGATCTCAACTCACTTCGAAAGCCCTGTGACATTTGGGAGATCAATCTGTCTTTATTGACAGATGGGGTGTGAAGATCCAACAAGAAATGGCTTAAAATCTTCTGCCTTAGACATCAGATTGTGCATTTCATGAGGGGTCTATCAAGACTGAAATGTCTCATCCTTCTTAACTGTGTTCCCTCACACATCAGGTCTTAACTAGTAACTCTGATTTTATTTTCTATTTTATTTTCTGAAACTCATTTGTGAAACATTTTGTATGTCTTGTTATTATTTTTTGTAAATAAGCCTTGGAAATATTTTTCAGATTAAACATATTTAGCGTATTTCGCCGTGATTCTTTGTGAATTTATGAAGCCCAGGGAGGCTCATTCTACATGTGTATGTGATTTAAGTGTGAAACATTAATAAGTGGTTCTGGTGAACGTAAAGACACCTTCGTGGTGACAGAAACGTTGTATTCATTGTTAAGTAACCAAGGTAACACCAGTCATGGCCAGATGTTCAGATTGCTGTATCTGGGACAGGCGGGGTGTTCGTGATATCCACAAAATGACTTCCTCTACTCTGTGTAGACAATGGATACATTTTAAGAAGTGGCACTTTAAGTTTTCCATAGCCACAATTAGGAATTATTAAATTGCACCATTTTTGTACAGACAGTGACTCTAAGGCTGGGTGCACACTTCAGGTTTTTCGCCCGTTCATCGGGCCAATCACACGATAAACGACCGTTCGACCCATTATATCGCATTAGTGTGTGCACTCCAGCGATGATTGATTATATGATTATCGTTCCAAAGCACATATTATCGTTTGATATGATTTTTAAA
The DNA here is from genome assembly GCF_038048845.1 of Mixophyes fleayi. Taxonomy (NCBI): domain Eukaryota; kingdom Metazoa; phylum Chordata; class Amphibia; order Anura; family Limnodynastidae; genus Mixophyes; species Mixophyes fleayi. The sequence goes on from NC_134409.1 coordinate 100,462,858, forward strand.
CCGGTCTAAAAATCTTGTTCAACGATGGAATGATGTCGTTCCAATTCAGCAGTGTGTATGCACTCACGACCAGCAGTGTAGGCAGATCTCTATGGAGTGTGCAGATCTTTTCAGCCGATGGTTATGATAGATGAAGAGCACAGATCTGACGGTAAATCATGTAAAACATAAATAGTGTGTACATAGGAATCAGCATTATGATTGGGACTTTTAGTCGTTGGTAAAATCGTTAACAACATCGGGAGAAATTTTCTGTAGTGTGGACCCAGCCTAAGAAAATTAAAGTTACAAACAGATTTTGTGAAAATTACATCCACCAAAATTATTGTAACATGCTCTGCACACAGAAATCTGGGATTAGCAGATTATTTGGTGCAGAGTCTTTTAACTGCAATATTGTCTAATTATCATTTTTGCTGTTATAATGTAACCTCACTGACATTGGAGGAGAGAAAACCACTTAATCTCTTATGTCACCAGATGAAAATTACACTGCTATAACTACCAGCATTTATGGGAATTTGTACAGATTGAGCAAATCAGGTGCGGTCAAGCAACATAGAAACATATCATGTCCTCCGGGGGCATTTCCAGTGCTTTGGGGGTGCCAGAGCACTGGAAATGCCTAAAACCACACACACAGCATTGGTGGGTCATTACTTAGTGGGACATATCTCTCAACAAAAGTTCTGTTACTTGGGATGGCTATCCTGCCTAAATCGGGAAAGTTATCAGGCATGCACTGTCCAGCTTACTTCTGAAACGAAACATGTAAACACTCCCACATGGGTGGAGAGAGGCTGTCTCTGATTCAAGAAGAAATAGTAAAGTCCGCTCTCTCTTGTTGCCAGGGGTGTAGGAACCGAGGGGGCATTTGAAACCCAGGGGGGACAGAGAGGGCAGTTGCCCACCCATAATTTCTGGGGGGGGGCAAAGACTGTGTTTTGCCCCCCATGCGCTTCTACACAAAAGCCTTCATGTTACTTTCTGAAGCCATCATATCTGTTCTAAACTTGTGAAACTTTTTGAAATTATAGATTTGCTTAGTATAACTACCAAATGTGTCTTAATATAGAATGCCTTAGTATAGATTTAATACAGATTGATTGATTTGTTTATTAAAAAAACCTCTAAGGGGTATATTTACTAAACGGAGGGTTTGAAAAAGTGGAGATGTTGCCTATAGCAACCAATCAGATTTTGTCATTTTGCAAAATGTACTAAATAAATGACAGGTAGAATCTGATTGGTTGCTATAGGCAACATTTCCACTTTTTCAAACCCGCAGTTTAGTAAATCTAGCTCTAAGTGTTCTGTTCATAAACATTTTATAAATAACCTGTATTGATGAAGAACAACTATTCAGTTTACTTTGAATTTTGTGTGGTGTGTGCAGTATCAAACATGAGATATAGTCAGTGGAGGGCTGGCAAATTTTAGCCCCGGGGCAAGACATGACTCAGCAGCCTCTTTGGAACATTTGACCAAGTGACCCAGCTCAAGGTAGCCCCTATGGTACTGCCCCCCTGCCCACCAGCCCAGCCTGCCCCTGGATATAGCAATTTGAATTTATAGCACATACCATAACCAGTGAGGTAGTGACTATAGATTTAAAAAAATACTCCCAATAAAATTAGATTAGGCTATTAACGAAAGCTGAATAAAAATAAGGTTAATGGCTAAGAAAAATGTACTTTTTTAAAATGAACAATTGAATTTATCTATCTTTCTAACAGTTATTGTACTAATTGGTAGTTAATATTAATAATATTTATTTAGTAATGTATAAATACATTTTTACAACAAAATAAACAATGAAACTGGGGTTGGCCAACCTCTGAAACGCTAACAAAATTTAACATAGGAGTTGGAGTCTTGGTATATCTACAGTCACTGTTACAACTGTCATAAAACGAGATACCAAGTGTGAGAAAGAGGGGCTCCAAGCCCTATAGTAGGCCTTGGCCTTTTGCCCCCCCCCCCCCCCCCCCCATATGAAAATCTTCATTCTATGCTCTTCCCTGTTGCTGTAGTAATATAAACTCCATCTTGGTGAAGTAACCATTTCTCAATTTCGGGGTAGACTGCCCTTAATCAAAGGTGTGATACCACCTTGCCAAACATACAAAGTTATGTGTCTATATATATATATATATATATATATATATATATATATATATATTATACACACATATACACTATATGAACAAAAGTATTTAGCCACGCCTGTTAATTATTGAATTGAGGTGTTTCATTCAGACTTGTTGCCATGTTGTATAACATCGAGCACCTAACCATGCAGTCTCTATCTGCAAACATTTGTGAATCAAAATGGGTCATTCTGAAGAGCTCAGTGACTTCAAGCGTGGTACTGTGGTAGGATGCCACCTTTGCATTAAGACGGTTCGTGAAATTTCATCCCTGCTGGATATTCCATGGTCAACTGTAACTGATATTATTAGAAAGTGGAAGTGTTTAGGAACAACAGCAACTCAGTCATGAAGTGGAAGACCACGCAAAAGCACAGAGCGGGGTCAACGTCTGCTAAGGTGCATGGTGCGTAAAAGTCGCCAAGGCTCTGCTGATTCCATAGCTGAAGAGTTCAGAAGTTCCACTGGTATTAATGTAAGCACACAAACTGTGCGGCGGGCGCTTAATGGAATGGGTGATCATGGTCGAGCAGCTGCATGCAAGCCTCACATTGAATGGAGTGGTGTAACGCACACCGACACTGGACTATGGAAGTGGAAACATGTTCTGTGGAGTGACGAATTATGCTTCTCTTTTTGGCAGTCAGATGGACGAGTCTTGGTTTGGCGGATGCCGGGAGTTGGGTGGATGAGGGATAATGGTATGGGGCTGTTTTTCATGGTTTGGGCTAGGCCCCTTATCTCCAGTGAAGGAAAATCTTAATGCCTCTCTGACCGTGGGTGACAGCAACTCTTCTCACCAACGAGAAGAAGGATTCATCCCTTTTGATAAAGTCTTTGATAGACGAAACGCGTTAAGGGAATATTGGCACCTTATGATCTGTGATCGGCAATAAAGAAGGAGGCATTGCTATCTGTGGCCAGGGAGGTTAAAAGAGACATCAGTTCCTTGTGGTTACCGGCTCGTTGGTGAGAAGAGTTGCTGTCACCCATGGTCAGAGAGGCTTCCTAAAGACATTGGACAAGTCTATATCACAGATAAGCCTGCTTTGTTTATATCTAATGTACGGGCATTTGTATTGTCATATATGGATATGGCCTGTTTTTGATTAAATTTCTATTTTTTATAAGGAAGTTCACTTGTATGTTATGAACGCACTACACTATTGTTTTCTATTCTCATATTGAGTTCTAGTTTGGAATCCAATGAATTGAAGGTCCACCATATACAAGAAGGAGCTATGTATTATTATATGTTTGGTACGAGGCCCATTTGAATTATATGGTCACTTTTTTACATTGATGGTATCACACTATGTTTGGCGCTTCTCTTTCTTTTATGTATATATATATTTTTTATTTTTTTTTATTTTTTTTATAAAAATATCCCCCACCACATCACCAGGGGGGAATGGCTACTACAAATACATTTTCATTTTTTCAGCTGACATATCTCAAGACCTGGAACAAATGGGCAAGTCCTTTTTTTTTATTTTTTGCATTGAGAGCCAATTTGGGTCTACTTATACATTACATCACAGAAACAATGCAATGGCCAAATCTGTTCATAACGGTGGCTGACCGTCTTTTCTGAGGTCAAACTCGACATATATAGGGAGGTTACTAACTGAAACAGATTATTTTTACCTGCATGGAACAAAGATGTGATTTTCTAGTACACCAAATTAAGGGTTATTTACATATCTACAAGAGGGAAAAAATGCTGATTTTGTGAGGGCATGTACTTTGGTGTAAATTCACTTATTACTACGGGTAAGCACGTGGATTTAATGTCAAGATGCATCACCTGTGAAGGTGCAACATTTTTTATCATTTGGTAGTAGGATTTGGGTAAATCAGGGGTCATCCTTATCAATGACAAATTAAGCACAGAAGTGTGCAAAGTGCTGCAATTCAGTGGAGGAACAAGATTTAATTTTGCAGGAAGAGATAAAATGACCCAGTGGAGTTGGAGAAGAAACATTTAGGGACATGGTTGGCAAGTAAAAAATCTCTTTCTCTATACAAAAACACATTAATACACAGGCTGATCAGAGATGGACATACAACTGCATACATATAATTTTAATGGGACATATTTTGCATCTTTCAGTAGCACTTTGCAGAGAAGCACATTTCTAGGCAACTTAAAATCAAATTAATGAAAACCTTCAAACACAAAAATAACTTGTGTAATAAAAACAGTGCCACTGCAATTCAAGACATACACCGGTCAGCCACATTAATACGATAGGCAGCAAGTGAGCAGTCAGTTCTTGATGTTTGTGTGTTGGAAACAGGAAAAGGGGCAATATTTAGAATCTGGCTGACTTTGACAAGGGCCTAATTGCGATGGCTAGATGACGGGGTCAGAGCATCTCCAGAACGGCAGGTCTTCTGGGGGTGTTCCCTTATGCAGTGGTTAGTACCTACCAAAAGTTGTACAAGGAAATACAACTGGGAAACCGGAAACAGGGTCATGGGCGCCCAAGGCCCATTGATGTGCGTGTGGAATGAAGGCTAGCCTGTCTGGTCCAATCCCACAGCAACTGTAGTACAAATTACTGAAAAAGTTAATGCTATGATGGAAAGGTGTCAGAACACACAGTGCATTGCAGTTTGTTGCATATCGGGCTACGTAGCCACAGACAAATCAGAGTGCCTGTACACTACCTAAAATGCCTTCAATGCCCATATGAGTGCCAGAACTGGACGAGGGGCAATGGAGGAATGTGGCCCAGTCTGATAAAATCATGTTTTCTTTTACAACATATGGATGGGCGGGTGCGTCATTAGGAGAGATGGCACCAGGATGCACTATGGGAAGAAGACAAGCTGGTGGAGATAGTGTGATGCTCTGGGAAATGTTCTGCTGGGAAACCTTGGATCCCAACATTCATGTAGATGTTACTATGACACATACCACCTATCTAAACATAGTTGCAGACCAAGTACACCACTTCATGACAACGGCATTTACTAATGGCAATGGCCTCTTTTTGTAGGATAATTCGCCCTGCCACACTACAAACTGTTCGGGAATGGTATGAGGAACACGACAAAGAGTTCAAGGTGTTGACTTGCCTCCAAATTCCCCACATCCCATCCTATTGAGCATCTGTGGGATGTGCTGGAAAAACAAGTCCGAAACATGGAGGACCCACCTCGAAACTTACAGGACTTAAAGGATCTGCTGCTAATGTCTTGGTGCCAGATAGCACGGAATACCTTCAGAGGTCTTGTGGATTCCATGCCGAGACCGTTCATAGCTGTCTTAGCAGCCCAAGGGGGACCTATACAATATTAGGCAGGTGGCATAAATGTTGTGGCTGACTGGTGTAAACTAAACAATACCAGAAGTAAGTCTAACTTAGTGAAGTTGGTGGTCCTACAGGTGGAGGAGGTAGGACTTTCTTGGGAGATACATGTACATTTTCTGGAGTATGCACAAACCAAAAAATGTAGGCATGTTCCCATTTCCCTTGAAATGCACATAATTTTCACAGAATCTCCAGTAAATAAAGTAATTCAAATTGTGGGTGGCACAGGTCATGTGGTCTAAGTTTGTTATATTTATAGATGTTGGACAAACATGTAAGTATCTATACAAATTTGCTCTATTTAAAAAAAATATTCCATATATATATATATATATATATATATATATATATATAATGTGAATTGTGTAAAACATTTGTGATTAAAATGACTGCTGCATCCTTAGATAAACTAAGGCAGTTAATGTGTATTCTTCAGTTGACTATTCAAAACACATTGTTGTCCATCCAATGTTAGCAGTAGCTAAGATAACAGTAGTACAGTCTGTTTCAGTTTCTAAAGCACTTGATAGTGTCCCAACAATAATCTTTATATCAGTAACAGAAGTTTTGGCTCGTGGCTTTAATTAGAGGAACCTGTTCGAGCTCTCCATATATTTTAACATGAAAAATGTTTACACATGTCCATGTAGAAGCATTTATATATAGTTTAAAAAAAAAAAAGTATTTAGCATTCCTCATATTCGCTGGTGTGATTAGGACTGTCATCAAGGGGGTACAGGAGGCACAGGAGTGTATGGAGTTCGGACAGACCAGGGGCACAGCCGTCCAAGGTCAGCATTTGTTATAATAATCTGTTGAGGCCCTTACTCATTCAGAGTGGTGCATCAGTCTTGAAGAAAGTGGGGTTGTGTAGCATTATTGGGGCCAGCCGTGATTTAAATAGGGCAGGTCTTGTCATTGTTGTAATTCCTGCTGGCTGGCTCCACCTTCAGGAACATCTAGCAATCAGCTGCCTTAGTTTCTAATCGCACCTCCTCCCTTCTGTCTTCTGTCCTACACCTCTCTTATCCCATCCCCGTTATCCTCTGCTGTACCCCATCTTGCCTCTCCTCTCCACATGTGGATGTGTGTCCAACTCTTCCTGCTTTGAAAGATAGTTAAGTGACATGGGTGTGTTTTTTTCTTTTCTTTTTTACAATATGTAGTGTGAATAGTAAGGGTGAGTATTCATGTTATGTGGGATCTGATCGGGTTAATGCTAGTTAAACCATCCCAACAGTACAATAGTAAAATATATCTCTCTCAGTATCTGTGTTCAGCATTGGACCAGTCAGAGTCTCTCTCTCGGAACAAGATGAATGTGGGTAGGTCCGGGTGTCATGGCACAATTGTATCCACTAGAGGGAAGTGTTGCGCGGGGGGGGGGGGGGTGTGCTGCTGTTTCATTTGTGCTGGGGCCCCACACTTTCTCATGGCAGCCCTGAGTGTGCAGTTACATATAGTTCACCTCTGCACTAGCATTTATGCATGGGGAGAAACCCCTGGGCCGCTGGGCCGCTGTATAATAAAAAGACAGAGACACACTTTGTAGCATTATTGTGTACATTCCCCTGATTCACATTCTGCAGTAGGGAGCTAATGTGCTTCCAAACACAGAGGAGGTGCTTTCTGTGACCACTTGCACTCTGCAGTTATACCCTCATTTTGCAGTGTTAGTGACTTGTTCAATCGTCAAGTCATCGATATTCTTACAATAGTTATTCCAGATAAATGGTTTACAAAAAGTTCCCAGTGCCATAGGCGCCAATGTAATACATCTTAATTGGAAATACACCAAACAGGTATTCCATCCGAAGAACACCTGTTTTATTGTTTACCTCCTGGTTTCTTCCCACACTCCAAAAACATACTAGTATGCTAATTGGCTGCTATCAAAATTGACCCTAGTCTCTGTCTGTCTGTCTGTGCATGTGTATGTGTATGTAGGGAATTTAGACCGTAAGCTCCAATGGGACAGGGTCTGATGTGAATGAGTTCTCTGTACAGCGCTGCGGAATCAGTGGCGCTATATATAAATAAATGGAAAATGATGATGTTGTGTTGGCCACTTATTTTGTTATCCTACAAGCTCCCACTACCATAAGCTCCCACATCTAATATGTCATAATAGGAAATTACACCAAACAGGTATTCAAGCCTAAAGACATCAGTGTCCATCTGTTTTTTTCACTACTTATCACCAGTCAAATCTATATGACAGAGAAGATGACAGATAAATAAATAAATAAAAATGATAAACTTGTGACATGAGTTAGCACTACAATGGTAGCAGGAAGTGGAAATGTAGGACTTCATTGTCAAAACAGATAACTTAAATCCATCTATTTTATTTTCAAAATAAATATTTCTTATTGACACTCTTCAAAGGTCCAACTCAATCTTCACATCCATTTTACTCTGGTAGGGGGTCAGTAAGGGAATCACCTCCTCCTTCAGAAATCTCACAACCTGTTAAAATAAACAGAATATGAATGGAAAAAACTCTTTAGTGAAATACTAGTAGGGTAGCAAGTTTGGGATACATTAAGCACAATTTGTTTGGTTCATCCGGCACCAGAACACAGTAACTCGGTAGGTAGATTTCAGTACAGTTTGCCTAATGCAAGATGAAACTTTTGTGCTTGCCACGTCTGTCCATTTCTAAGAACTATGCCCTACCAGTTTGTGTCAGGACAGGCAAACTGGGGACTTGTCCATAGCAACTGGGGGGAAACTTCCTTGTATGAAGAGAATTAAAAATAAAAAGGCAAAGTTATTTGTTAACGGTTACATTATTTTTCTCCAAAGCCAGTAGAGGACACAGGTATAACTCTTGCATTAGAATCCACCAGAACAGTCAATCCAATCCAACAGAATCCACCAACGGAAGACAGGACATTTTAAAAGTACAATTCCTCCAGGGTTGGTTAACATATAACAATCTAGGAACAAATATCATAAACACAAACCAATACCCAAACACATTGGAAAGATCCTAATCCTCCCTTCATGCAGAAGCTACAGAATTACATATGGCATATTGCAAGCATGGAGAGTATTACGTACTACCTACACGACAAAATAAGATTTTTACTCACCGTAAAATCCATTTCTCTGACTCCATTGGGGGACACTGCAAGACATTGGGGTATAGTAGTGGGTCCAGGAGTCTTTGTCACTTTATCTACTAGTAGATCTTTGCTCTCCTCCCCTACTATGCCCCTCCTCTCCTGTGGATTCCTTAGTTTTGACTAACCAAGCGCGAGAGGAAAGGAGGCGATAACACCCGGTTTTATGTTATAGCAACATATGAGACCACTTTTCACACACAGAACTATATACAGAGCAAGGGAGGGTGCGCAGTGTCCTACAATGGAGTCAGAGAAATGGATTTTACGGTGAGTAAAAATCTTATTTTCTCTTTCCTGCCATTGGAGGACACTGCGAGACATTGGTGATATACCAAAGCTTCCTCAAGGGAGGGATTGCTCTGGACCAGCTGCGTGTAAAACTCTGCGGCCAAAGCTTGCATCGGCCGACGCGAAGCCTTGTAATCTGTAAAACTTGGTGAAGGTGTGGACGGAGGACCATGTCGCCGCTCTACACAACTGTTCCGCCGACGCGCCGTGTCTAGCAGCCCAAGAGGCGCCCACTGCTCTGGTAGAATGCGCCTTTAACCTCTGCGGGACGGGCTGCGAGGCCGTGATGTAGGTCTCTCGAATTGTGGATGTAATCCAGCGGGCAATAGACTGCCTTGACGCTGACCATGCCCTTTTCTGTGCCTCATAGAGGACAAATAGATCCGTGGTCTTCCTAGAAGGGGCCCTGCGTTCTATATAACACTGTAGTGCTCGGACTACATCCAGTAATTGTAAAGTCTCCTCTTGTGAGTCCTTGCTGGATCTGAACGCCGGAACCACAATCTCTTGGTTCAGGTGGAATCGAGAAACTACCTTAGGGCTGAACGAGGGCTTTGTGCGAAGTACCGCCCTGTCTGAATGGAAAATGAGAAACGGGGGGGGGGGGGGGGGGGGGTCACAGCAAAGCGCCCCTAGTTCCGACACTCTACGTGCTGACCCTAGAGCCAAGAGGAATGCTGTTTTCCAAGTGAGATGCCTTAATGTTACTGAATGTAACAGTTCGAACGGGGTCCTGGTAAGGGCTCCCAGGACCAAGTTGAGGTCCCAGGGTTCTACTGGGTGGCAAAATGGGGGTTGTATGTGTAGGACGCCCTGCAGGAACATTTTAATGTCTGTGTAGTCTGCTATCTTCTTTTGATATGGAGAGCGCCGATACTTTGAGCGACCCTAGACGGAGGCCCTTACCAAGGCCGTCCTGCAAGAAGTCTAGTAAGCGGGGGAGGTAAAATTTGGAAGTGTGGAATCCTTTAGATTCGCACCACATAATATATGCCTTCCAGACCCTGTAGTATATAGAAGACGATGAAGGCTTTCTGGCCTTGATCATGGTAGCAATCACCCGTTGTGAAAAGCCCCTCGCTTTGAGAATCAGGGTTTCAGTAGCCACGCCGTCAAAGCTAACCGATCTAAACCTTGGTAGAGGAAAGGACCCTGAACCAGAAGATCTGTTTGCATGGGGAGGCGGAAAGGAGGGGCTGCTGCCAGTCGTGAACTCTGTCTGTGAACCACGCTCTGCGTGGCCAATACGGGGCTTATTAGGATCGCGGGCACCCGCTCTCTTTTTAGCTTCTTTAGCACCGAGCCAGCATGGGAATGGAGGGGGGGAATATGTAGACCATGCGAAACCTCCATGGGGTCATCATGGCATCTGTGAGCTCTGCTCCTGGGTCTCGTGCCTTTGCACCGTACCGCGTGACCTGATGGTTTAGCTTGGATGCCATTAGGTCGATCTCTGGTGTGCCCCAGTGATCCACCAGAAGTGAGAATACTTACCTGTTTAAGGCCCATTCCCCTGGGTGGAGTCTTTGCCCGCTGAGAAAGTCTGCTTCCCAAATTTGTACCCCCGGTATGAAGATGGCCGAAATCTTGGGAACATAGAGTTCTGCCCATGTCATTTTCTGTTCCGCCTCTCGCATAGCCGCAGAACTGCGAGTGCCGCCCTGGTGATTTATGTAGGCTACCGTGGTGGCATTGTCTGACTGAATCTGTAGGGGTTTTCCTACAGGTATCTTTGAGCTCTTGTCAGAGTATTGTATACTGCTCTGAGCTCTAGTATGTTTATTGGCAGTTTGGCTTCCTGAGGGGACCAGAGCCCCTGCAGCCTCAGGTGTCCTGTTACGCCTCCCCCCACCCTGACAGACTTGCGTCCGTTGTGACGAGCGTCCACGCCCAGGTCTGTAGGGATTGGCCCTTCTGCAAATTGTTTCTGGATGTCCACCAGGCAAGGGATAGCCTTGCGTGTGTGGACAAGTGAATGATCTGTCTGTCTAACTGGCTCTGAGATCCCGACCACTTGCGTAAGATTTCCGTCTGTAGTGGCCGGGAACGAAACTGTGCGAATGGATCTGCTTCGAATACCGAGACCATTGTTCCCAGGAGTTTCATGCAACTGAGGATAGAGACCCTCTTCTTCGCTAGGAGGGCCCTGGCTTTCCTGCGCAGTGCTAATGCTTTGTCCTCCGGGAGGTATATTCTCTGGGTCTGAGTATCGAATATTAGACCCAGGAAACGCATTTGTTGGGCTGGCGTTAGCGACGACTTTGGTATGTTCAACAGCCAGCTGTGACTCTGAAGTAATTTCATTGTGGTATCTATCTGCTGTGATAGGAGGGCTGATGATGGTGCCTTCAATTGAAGGTCGTCGAGGTAGGGGATAATAGTTATTCCCTTCTGACGCAAGATCCCCGCCATGGTTGCCATGACCTTGGTAAATACCCTGGGTGCTGTTGGTAGGCCGAAAGGCAGGGCCTTGAACTGATAATGTGCCTCCTTTACCGCAAAAAGCGTAGTAGGCACTGGTGCCCCTTCCAAATTGGGACATGCAGATAGGCATCTTTGATGTATATGGATGCTAGGTATTCCCCTTGCTCTATAGTTGCTATTACTGAACGCAGGGATTCCATGCGAAATTTCTGAATCTTTAGTTGCTTGTTTAACAACTGGAGATTTAGAATGGGCCTGAATGTGGCATCTGGCTTTGGTACGAGGAAAAGGCTTGAATAAAACCCTTGACCCCTCTCCAAGGGGGGTTCTTCTACTATTACCTTTGTTGCCAGAAGTCTTTGAATTGCCTCTTGGAGCGCTTTGCGCTTGATTGGACAAAGGGGAAGGGGGGTGCGGAAGAATCTTTGTCTGGGGGACTGGGCTATGTCTATGATGTAGCCCCGGGACACTATTCTTTGAATCCAGAGATCGTTGTGGACGCCCACCACTGATCGCTGAAATGCAGGAGTCGTGCCCCTACCTCTATCTCCCCCAGCGGAACCCTGTCAAGCGGAGTTCTTTTCCGCTGGGCGCGAGGCTCCCCTCCTAGGCACGCCCCTGCCCCTCTGTTAAAGGATCCTCTAGAAGCCGAGAACGGACCTCTTGGTGTGGGGCCCCACCGCCTCGGGCAAATTTCCGAAAGGACCGAAATCTGCCCTGGCGGGGTCTATTGATCACCGTAGGGAGAGCAGTGCTCTTTCCCCCTGTGATTTCGTGAATCACCCTCTCGAGCTCTGAGACAAAGAGGGTTACGTCAAAGGGTAGATTCTCTAATGCTCTCTTGGAGTCGGCATCTACTGCCCACGACCGTAGCCATAGGCTATGGCGCGCTGCCACAACGAGTGCCGAGGACCTAGCATTAACAGATACGGTGTCTCTGTGGGCATTTACTACATACTCGGACGTCTCGTTTGTGTTCTGCTAACGTTAAGAGCTCCGTGCGAGGAGTGTTGTCCTTAAGGCCTATAATCAATTCCTCAGTCCATAGCTGAATGGCCTTGATAGCCCATGCTCCGGCCAGATTTGGTCTAAACAAACTGCCAACTGCAGTGTATGCTGAGCGGAGCGCTAAGTCGCACTTCTTATCAGTGTGATCCCTAAGGGCTATCCGCTCCTGAACGAGAATGGTCGAGGAAGACGCTAGGCGTGCCACTGGCGTGTCTACCCTAGGTAAAGGTTCCCATTTTGCCGCGTCCTCTGGAGGCAAGGGGTAAAGGGATTTAAACCTGGCAGGCATCAAAAACTGTTTAGTGGGCCTTTGCCAGGCTTCAGCTATAATCTCCAACATTTCTGGTGAATGTGGGAATGCTGCTAGTTGTGCCTTGGTTCTTTTAAAAAAGGGACACCCCTGTGGGTGCTGATGGTTCAGGCTCAGCGAATCCTAAGGTATGCCGGATACCTAAAATGAGACTATCCACACTATTTGCTGCATCATAGTCATGGTAGTCCTCACCTTCTGGGTCTAAATCTAACTGCCCTTCCTCTGCTGATGAGAGGTCTGATTCCTGATCCTGGTCTTGGACCGTATCAGAGATAATTCTCTTTCCCCTATGAGTAGTAGACATTAATCTACTTTCCCTGAGGGCTGGCCCTGTTTGTGGGACTGTGCTCTCGTCAGCCTGACTGTGTACGAGCGTGAGTGGAGTAGAGCTTTCACGTACTTCTGCTACCAGCAGCATGGCGTTAGCTAGTTTCTCCATGGTTGATGAGAAGGATCGTAGCCAAAGCGGTTTTTCCACTGCTGTAGGCACCTCCCGGGTTGAACTGTCTCGCGCCTGGGCGTCAGCGGTACAGGCTGCACAGAGGGCGTTCCGGTCTGTCTGTCCAACTGAAAATTTTGTATTACATTTGGAACAGGTATAATACAACACAGAAACTACAGAGTGTCCGTTGCTTTTTGCTGTCCCCTTCTCAGCCAGTCGTTTTTTAAGTAACTTAAGATCACACAATATGTATTAAAGAGAACTAGACAAATGATGGCTGTTAGGCTAGGCAATCTACCGAGTCTCTATACCAGGTAGTCCTAGAATATCAAGTCACCTCTCCTCTAACTCTATATCTACAGTACTGTATGTGAAAGGATACAAACAAAAAAAACAAAATGCAATGAATCACAGACCCATAACAATAAAGAAACCTCTGTTTGATACCTCCGTTTGATATACTTAATAGGCACAAGCCTTTAATGATACCCGGATGTCTAGTACTGCAGCAGAGGAGCGGCAGAGTAGGAGAGTCAGGTAGCGCTGTTCACGGTGGTATCCTGTGTATCCACGTGCAGGCTGAGTTCCGTTTGTGGGCGGAAATGAATGGGAGGAAGGAAGTGTGATCGTGGCTCCTCCTCCTTTGTTGCTGGTCGCTTCCTGTTCTCCAGCGATAGTGCCCCATTCAATATGGCCACTGTGATCGCTAGGCGCACGCTGTATTAGTTAGCTCAGGACGCGTGCGCTGTGTACCGCATCTTCTCTCACCTCCTAAGGAGTGTGAGCGATGCTTTTTTTGTCCCCTTGTTTTGCTTGTTGTCGAGGGGAATTGAGCGGGGACCTGCCGGCATGCACAAACGGTCAGCGGGGCTGGGGGCTGTGGGACTGACTGACCCCTATTACTGGGCTGCAGTTCTGATCTCCGCTATGAGCACACTTGAGCCCCGGGAATAAATTGCCTCAAATTGCCCCCTGCAAGCTCGTTTTTAGGGGAGTGCCGACAGAGGTGCCAGTAAGTGAGCTTCAGCTGCTTCTTACCTTATGCGGGACCCAGAGTGAGCAGAGCCAAGTCTTGTTCACTCACCTGGGTCTTGAGATCGAGCCCCGCGATGCACCTATAGGGAAATAAAAACGTGAAAAAAACCTAAAGCTAACTCGGTATAAGCAGGAGCCCATACCCTAGTGACCTCTGCTCCTAGTCACTTTAAAGAAACTGAGGAATCCGCAGGAGAGGAGGGGCATAGTAGGGGAGGAGAGCAAAGATCTACTAGTAGATAAAGTGACAAAGACTCCTGGACCCACTACTATACCCCAATGTCTCGCAGTGTCCCCCAATGGCAGGAAAGAGAAATAACAAATTCTACAAGGTTTGTACCCCGTGGTATTTACAAGGAAGCAGTAGCTGCATATCCTCCTCGACTCTCCCTCCCGCTATTGCATATAGCCTTTGGCCTGCCTCCGGATCCCCCAGGCTGGGTGCAGTGCACCATGGGTAAGAGCCTTGTCTATGTTGAAGATTGATTTCTAATGGCATAGGTTGATTGTCCCCAGACATGTTGCATATATTTTCATTAGTGATATCACTGTTGAAATTTGTGCCTTTCCTACTAACGTGTAGAAAAAAAATAACTACTTACCAGTAAAAAGACACAGAGGAAATCTGATGAGAGGACATCGCGACACTTCCAAATGACATCAGTTGCATGCGCAACTGTTTTTTTTTTTTTAGCTGCAGTGCACAGACTATGGTAATATTAATTTTATTCCTAATCCTAACCCCTAACGTAAAGGCAATACTTACCTGGGTCCGTGCGTTGCCCCTTTAAAAGTCGAAATTTCCAAGTTGTGCATGCAACGGACGTAATTTGAAAGTGTTGCGATGTCCTGTCATCGGATTTCTTCTGTGTCTTTTTACTGGTAGTTATATTTTCTATGTCGCTCAGTTCATTATTAGAATAATTATGTAGGAATAAACAGTGTCAGTGTTTACAGCACCGATAACTCGATTACCACCCTCCTACTACCCCCCCCCCCCCCCCCCTTCAATATAATGTCTGTGTTTTTCGTGTTGTTTCCTCTTTAAATTAAGAGTTTAAAAAATAAAGTCCTAAAAGGGCTGTCTGGGTGGGTACAAATCCTCCATTGGTTTCAATGAAAATTATTTAATGGCAAGTTAATAAAATATCCTTTTTCTCCTTCAGCTATATTGGGGTACACAGACAACAGACTCTCTGGGGACATTCTAAAGCCTTCATAGACTTCAGGTAACCACTACCTGAAATACCTTCCTCTTAGATGCCATCTATGCTGAAGCAACAATATGCACCTGTGAATCTTAAGAATGGATGCAAGGATGATCCCTTGGTCACCAATACCTGTTCAGTGAAACTTCCTGGGCAGCAGGGTGGCTAAGTGGTTGGCACTTCTGCTTCACAGCGCTGGGGTCATGAGTTCAATTCCAAACCATGGCCTTATCTGTGTGGAGTTTGTATGTTCTCCCCGTGTTTGCGTGGGTTTCCTCCCACACTCCAAAAACATACTAGTAGGTTAATTGGCTGCTATCAAAATTGACCCTAGTCTCTCTGTCTGTGTGTGTGTATGTTAGGGAATTTAGACTCTAAGCTCCAATAGGGCAGGGACCGATGTGAATGAGTTCTCTGTACAGCGCTGCGGAATCAGTGGCGCTATATAAATAAATGGTGATGATGATGATCCCTCTGCTGCCATGACTAGGAAACAATTTACAGCACAATAGTATAGGCAGAGAAAATACAGAAGGCAGCTTGTCAAAGAAACCATTAAATGGATGATAAAGATCAGGCACCTTTTCTTTTACGACTGGATGAAACGAGGAGCATAACTCCTGACAGACATCCAGGTGTGTAGCTTGGATTCCTTCTTTAAAAAGAACCAAGGCTAGAAGGACAGACCACAATGCCGTCAGAGTACAGTGTCCTTCAACCAACTGAAAACATACAGAGCAGCTAATCCTGGCCTAAGCATTTGACAAGTTAATATGGCCTTTATGCAGAGCATAGCTACATAAACTCTACTAGATCTAGTGACACATAGGAGGCAAGTGACAAGCCATGGATACAGATGATTTTAGGTGCAATATTTGATATATGTCAAGAAGCCAGAGTTTACTAGAGAAATGTAAACTTAGGAAGATGAGAAACAGCAACTTCCTCAAATGTTCTTTGTGAGCTAAAAGCAAATGAAGAGCCTTTTCCAAGGGTACCGATAAGAATCGCAGTGTATGAGGAAAATACACTCCCAATGCATGACAGTGGTCTAAAAAGCTACATATACCTTCAGTCAGATAATGCATCGACATTTTAATGATTGTAAACTAACCTTTTAGAAACAAAGAAATCACTACTGAAGATCACTTATGATAATGTATAATAAAATAAACCTTAAAGAAAAACCCACATTGGACAAACAGCAAAATATTACAGCATACAGTAGCATCAAATAAACCAGGTGAATGAAGTACGCCACTGCCTTGGCATTGTCCGACAGCATCTTCACCGCCATGCAACAAACATCACTCGCAGTTCTAATACATTGATTGGAAGCTGGATTCCTTCAGAGTCCAAAGACCCTGAAAACGTCCGTGAAGACAGACAGCACCCCAAACCCAAAGGCTGGCATCTGTCGTCACCAAAGTCCAAACCCAGATCAAGAATGTGTGACCCCTGCAGAGATAGCCTTTTGGGAGCCACCAAAGGAGCGACTGATGAATACAAGGGAAAAGACGAAATACCTGACTGGAAAGGTTCAGCTGAGATCTGTTCCACTGTGAAAGGAGTTCCAGCTGAAACTCCCGTGCATGAACTGAGCAAACTTGAATGTCTCGAAAGTTGATACCATCTTGCCAGAACCTTCATGCAGAAGTGTACAGAGGTCTTTCTGACAGCCAATACAGACTTTATCATGTTCTGAATCTTGTCCGATGGCAAGAACACCCGCTGTTTGGGGTTGTCAAAGGAGAAGACCCAAAAATATCATCCATTGGGACAGGGTGGATTTGGTCTTCTTGAAATTGAGAATCAACCCATGGTACTCCAGAGTCAGTGTTGTCACCGGGACATGGAAAAGAAGTACAGATGCGACTCTTCCTTGATAAGATGATAGTCACCCCCTATGACTGCAACAGTGCAACCATGATCTAGGTAAAACCTGAAGCTGTGACAAGAGCAAAAGGAAGAGCCTGGAACTGGTAATGGTCCGAATGAACAACAAATCAGAGAAGGGACTAATGGCTCTCCCGGATGGGAACATGCATATATGCATCCCTGATGTTCAGAGACATCCCTGTTCCATGCTGGGAATTACTTATCTCAAGGATTCCATCTTGAATCTTGGCACCCACAACTGGGTGTTCAAAGATTTGAGGTTCAGAATCTGCCTGAACGAGCCATCAGGCTTTGGAACCAGAAACAGGTTGGAATAAAACGCCAAACCTCTGAGGAGAACAATCACCCGTGAGGAAATCAGGGAGTGGATGATCTCTCAAAGAGCCAGGCACTTTTTTCATCCTGCAGGGAGCCCTGTGGAATAGAACCATCTGGGGAGATCCATCATGCACCCCTGGTCCCTAATTCCATGGACCCAGGCATTCATAGTAGACGAACCACAGATCCCGGAAGAGGAGAAGACCTCTGTGTAATCAGAGAAGGCTCTGCAGTCTCAGGGACCGCCGCCTCCGGAATGACCAATACCTGGCGCTCAGCCTGTATCAAATACTTCAGAGGAGGAGAAAACCGAAACCAGACCCTGTACTAAAGTCGATAGACCTCGGACCAAAGTCCATTCCTACGAGACTGCAGCCACAGGCCCTGCAGGACCCTGGCCTAACAAAACAGGAATGGGTTCCGCCAGACACTGTTGGGACATGAAGTGTCCCCAAAGTACAGTATGCCATGGAGACATACTGACACAGAAACAGTAGAGACCTGGCTTTACCAAACAGAGTACGCTGGGTCTTGGGACACAGTAGGAAAGAACTGAGGTCAGTAAGTACAAAGAAATGCCCTTCTCTATTAGAATTGGCACCAGTCATGGCTTTATATATTGTACTTGGCATAACAAATATCAACTCCAAACTTTTGGAGACGGTTTTTACATTTTGGACAGATTTGATGCCGATACTGCAAAGTCTGTTCTGCTAGCTGGTTTCTGAACCAAAGCTGAACAAGTAACTGCTGTTGCAGAGGTATAGGCAACTGGCTCAAGGTCATAGAGGAAACCAAGCTTTAGAGGCATGGAGGTGGTGTATGTCTTTCCGACAATGTAAATGTCGGCAGGCTATATGCAGACCCTTGCATTGTGTGACAAGTGGACAATGTTGTCAGTGTGATTGGAATCACGTTGCGACATTTAAAAACCAATGCCACCGTGTCCGCCGGCTATACACCAAACCTGGCGGCATTGGTCTTTTAATGTTGGCAACGTTATTGGCGAAATTGTGAATTTAGCCTGCTAACATTTAAGTTGTCGGAAACGCGTACGGAACCCTTGTCGGCCACCTCCTCTCTACCCCCATGATTTCAGCCCAGGCCCACATTTTGCCTAAAACTGGCCTTGGCTACAGCCATTATATCTCAAGTCCAGTATGATGAATAAATTGCAAAATGTATGTGGGTGGGAAGGATAGTATAAATTTCACCATCTGCATTCTGTCTGCCTATTTGGTAGCATTTGCAATTGTGAGTATAGTTTTAAAGTGTTTCAGAATCAGCAGAAACTTACTATATTAGTTTGCACACTGTACTCCATTAGATAAAGTATTCATGGTATTAAAAAAAAAAAAAAAAAAGAAGGCCCTTTTGTAAATCCCATAAAATAATATGACTGAAGAAGTCCAATAAATTTGATATAACGGTATGGGGCATATTTCTCGCGGCGTTAAAAGTATTACAGCAATTCTAAGCTCCCTGAGCTGCGAGCAGAAAGCCGGCGTTAAATGTACCGAAATAACGGTAATTACGCACACTATAGTGCGCAAATCGCCTTACTTTTGCGAGTAACGCTGACAATTGAATATGCCCCTATGTGTAGAAAGTAAATCTCAGTTATAATCTATTGGACAGCCATGGCAACCTACACACTGTAGTAGAAACTTACAAATGGTGAGTTGTACATATGAGTTTATTACCTGTTACCTGGCCTTTTACTTTTTTAAACAGCTAACTGGTACTATATACGAGATATGCTAGTCTCACCTGTTGAGGTGCACGGCCAATAAAAGATTTCGGGTCGAGTAGCTGTTCCAGTTGAGCGTGTATGGGGGCAAAATAGGGCTCAGATCGGATTCTGCTGATCAGGTCATTGTCTCCACCCTCCTGTTTTACTACAGTAGCGGCTTGCTGAGATAGCACTCTGATGCGCTCATGGCAGTCCTAATGCAAAGAAAAGATTAAAGGCCTTTTTGGTCACAATAGCCTCTTTTCAGGTAAAAATGATGTGCTCATCATTTTATATTGGCGATTGCAGGATGTATCTGTTGCCTACACAAAGTAGGCAACAGATACATCCGTTATTAATGAATATACAGCCATTCAATACAGTAATTACTAGCCTATCAGACCACTAAGAACTAGTGACATCACTGCGTAAGGTACAGGTCACTAACTGGAATAAATCAGAAAACAGGAAAGCTACATTTATGGATTGGTTATTTATTTGTTAGTAATGTCATTACTACAATGGTTCAAAGAAAATATTGTGAGCATTATCTATGGTCAAAGACCAAAAAGGTGAGTAGGTTTAAAATCCGATAGGAAAATAATACTAAACAGTATATTACCCTGACATGCAGCAGGTTGTAGGTACAGGATATAATACATACAGGACTTGTTTAAGATGTCCACAAAATTATATCCTAGTAAACTAACCTGCCTGTTTCCTCCGTTCTTCACCATCGCCATAATCACATTCTCTGTGGCCATAAACGGGAGCTCCTGGCGGATTCGCCTTTCAATCACCTGTGCCAGAAAGATGTCACCAACATTCAGCGTGCTAGATACTTCATGTCACTTAATACTGCACAGTAATGGTTAGCTATCAGACAGACATACTCCTGATTTTTACTCTGGCAATGAAAAACACTGCAATCATTCATATTTCCTATACCTACATCATTATTTAAAAGGAAGGGAAGGAACATTTTGGGGAGATAAAGAATACCATCTGCCAAAAGTACAGATCAAAGATTTCCCTTGCAGTGTTTGGCAGTATATTGTATCAATGCTGTATGGCATTTTAATTACCATTCAGAAATGCTAGCTGTATATCCAGCACTCTCAGAGATATTTGTGTGAATATCAGCTATGAGGCATTCAGTGATTTTCAGCTCATGCATGAAAAACTTATCCAACCAGATAGGTAGAAACTCTTCTCAAGACAAAAGATGAGCACAACAATACACAACACTACTGCAATGCAAATTGTGCAGTTTATACACACTGATCAGCCACAACATTACAACCACCTGCCTAATATTGTGTATGTCCCCCTCAAGGATCACACTGCCTCAGTCGGCTTGCCTTCCTCCCATACTCCATTCTGGTGCAATCTCTTTTCCAGGTAAAGGACACACCCGGCCGTCCACATGATGTAAAAGAACAAGCGATTCATCAGACCAAGCCACCTTCTTCCATTGCTCCATGGTTCAGTTCTGGCGCTCATGTGCCCATTGTAGGCGCTTTCGGCGGTGGACAGGGGTCAGCATGGGCATTCTGACCGGTCTGCGGCTATACAGTCCACGCTGTGCACTTTCTACCATAGCCAGCATAAACATTTTCAGTAATTTGTGCTCCAGTAGCTATTCTGTGGGATTGGACCAGACGGGCAAGCCTTCATTCACCACGTGCATGAATGAACCTTGGGTACACATGACCCTGTCGTTGGTTCATTGGTTGTCCTTCCTTGAACCACTTTTGGTAGGTACTGACCACTGCATACCGGGAACACCTCACAAAACAAGCTGTTTTAGAGATACTCTGACCCAGTTGTCTAGCCATCACAAATTAGCCCTTGTCAATGTCGCTCAGGTCCTTATGCTTGCTCATTTTTCCTGCTTTCAATACTTCAAGTTCAGGAACTGAATTCACTTACTGCCTAATATATCCCACCCCTTGACAGGTATCATTGTAACGAGATAATCAATGTTATTCACTGACAATGGTTTTAATGTTGTAGCTGATCGGTATATATTCAAATGGGTGTAAGCATCTAAAAATATATTGCCATATAGTTATGTATTATTTGTAACTATATAAATTTCGATTTTTGGGATTTGTTTTTTCAAATTCAAAATGCTCCCTATTGTGTGTGTATATATATATACACATATATATATATATATATATATATATATATATATATATATATATATATATATATATATATACATACATTGGATTGCTGTACAGCACTGTGTAATTGGTGGTGCTATATAAAAAAAAAAATGATGATATTGCTAGAAAGCAAAATCAAAGTGTAGTAAATTTGCCAGTTTTGTAGCAAAATATCATAAATGCTACAGGATCAAAGATTTGGGTTCAGTTTCACCTTTGGATAAACCACAAGCCCCTCAGAGATATTCTGCAGAGTGCTGAGAACAATGTCTGCTGTCAGAAAAGCTTCAGCCAAAGAAATCCGCCTGTAGAGAACAGAAACATACTTTAATAAATATTGGAGTAGGCATGTGGTAAACAGGGTAAAAAACAAGAAGAAACAATGGAATGGAAAAATTCTAGATAAAATTCACCTATGTGTAATAGCTTACTGGATGATCCAGCCAAGGACACCATATCAGTTCTTAAAAGTAAAACTGTGGCACAAAACACCAAAAGGTACAGTAAGTAAGTTCAGTCATGAAATAGAGCAATTTAACTGCTTAGCTATCTTATCATAGTATTTTTGCCTGCTAAATGAATATAAATGCATTTCCAACTTTGATGGATATATATTTTTTATAAGAAACGTCTACCTAAAGAGCAAACAACCTGGGAGCTGTACTGTGCGTGCTGACAGCCATATTGGCAACATGTTAACCCTGGCTCTTTAGATTCCTAACACCATCTTGATGACAATTAGAGAGGAGCGAAGATGCAGTGAAATAATATCAAGTTGATTTTCATGGCAGAGCAAGCAGTTTCGCCAGAGGTGCAACATTCCAGAGCTACAAAGTTTAGTTTTGCTACGCCATTCCGCACATGATATTGTAAATTGCATATAATGGAATCTATGCACAGAGCTGGAAGAGAGCCAGTCAACCCATTCTGCGGCATGGTGTGGTTTTCCTTGCAAACCGTGAGAAAATTTGTAGCCAAATAGTTTTGAAAATTCTGCTCATCTTTAACAATATACTTCTCCCCCTTGCTGTCCGATCATCTTACCTTCTTATTATTGTTGCACTGAATCTGTAGCACAATAACAAATGTATAGGAATATAGGAACTAGACAGCAGCAGGTGGGTATTTAAACTCTGTGTGCATCGCCTCAATTAGCCCATGCATAGGCTCTGTACGTCACAAACAGTGTTAGTGAGAGGTGAACCTAGACTAACAGGCTACAGATAAAGCTACCAGCAGTACAGTCACAGTGTACAGAATATCCATGTTTTTGTCTTTTTTTTCAGTGTCTATAAGTTACAATCCATTATTTTTGAGAAAGGATTGGGTTTCATTGTCTTTTGGGTTTCATTGTCTTTAGGTGGAAAAGACAATGAAACCCATTGGGTTTTTTGGGGTTTCATTGTCTTTAGGTGGAAATCCCTCTTAGATGTCTGGAGATGCGGGTACCTGTTAGCGCTGTCATCCAGGGTACGTTCAAACCACTGTACAGATGCTGTCTGCAGTGGGTTCAAAATAAGAGTCATGAGGTGGCGAGCCAGGCTGCAACAGCGCTCAGAGCGCATGGGATTTCTCTTGTAGGGCATTGCACTAGATCCTGCAAGAGGAGCAGATCATATCATTTCACATGACTGGTATTATCTTGGGTCATAAAACCATCAATTAATTTTAAGGAATAAATATTTTAAAATTCTTTCCTCCAATGCCAAAAGGGTGACACAGACATCGCTAAAGGGGTAAACTCCACCCAGTCCTCCTCTTTGGCTGAGTAACCCATCATCTACAGAGCAGGGTAAGTTAATAAACAGAAAGAAGAAACTCTTAAAATAAATCCACTGAACACAGCCCGAATAGGATAAAGGCAAGAAGAAACAAAAACAAAACAAGCATACCAGGATTTTGTATATAGTGGTAGCATTTATAACCGCAGCATCTTTGCAGCAGCTGAAAATTGCTTTTAAATACTTTATGTAGTGATGTTCAGCAAAAAGACATAACTTGAGGGTTTCTAACTCATTTTACTGGTTGACGGAGCCTTTTTGAATAGCTAGGACTCACCAATTTGTTCCTTCTCAAATGGCTCCTCCAGCTCTTTCAAGTTGGCCAGCAATCGGATGTCAGTACATATCTATGGAACAGAAGAAAGACTCTCTCAAATGGACACACATAGTTAATCTTTCATCATTCTTGCTTCAAGAAAAGGATGCTGGTGCTCTTACAGTTTATGAAAACTTGTGAAAAGGTAATCTCAGATGAATAAAATAACGAAGGAGCTTCCACATCTACTAAGCACTAGTTTTATGCAGGCTGACCAGGAAGAGGTGAGAGGAGAGCAACATGAGACCATTAGACCCATCAGAGTCCCTGGTAGATCCAACGAACAGAAAGCAGCTAGTAAGTAAAATTCTGGTTTTATTTAACTATTAGTACTAAACTACAAAATGTAGTTTTGGGTGGTCTTTAAGTAAACAGATTATAGAAAACAATATAGATTCAAATCTAAACTGAACATTACTATTCCTATTTTTCAAGAATTATCCATTAATAGGAACAAGATACACTTTTACATGGAGCCTAGTGAAGTACTCTGCCGACTCAGAAATGTAGGAACAAATACCTATAATATAGCACATAAGCAGCCTCGGACTGGCCTGCCTATTCACCGGCAGGCCCAGCTGCGTCGAAGCTCCGCCCCCTCCGCTGTTAGGGCGGAGCTTATGGAGAAGATGTCACTTGTGATGGCGGCGGCGACACTTCGATAACAAACCCTACCGCGCAGGTGCAGAGAGAGTGTTATTTTTCACTTTCAGCAGGGTAGTTCATCTTGCCGCGGCCGCCCAGAGGAGCAGGAGTCCGGTGTTTCTGCTTGGAGGTGGTGAAGGTATAGAAACATATTACAGCCCTACCTATCAATATCTCTCTGTTAGCAGCAAGTATTAGTCCAATTCCTAGCTGCTGCCATAAAAATGATTTTCAGGGTCTCTTTGCTGATGGGCTAATGTGTGTGTGTGTGTGTGTGTGTGTGTGTGTGTGTGTGTGTGTGTGTGTGTGTGTGTGTGTGTGTGTGTGTGTGTGCGCGCGCGCGCAATGGGGCTTGTGGCAATGTAAAGGGGGTGAGGACAGGGGGGTTTGTTAAAGTGAAATAGGAGTGAGCAGGTGGCGCTTATAAACAAAATGGGGTGAGAGCAGTGGGGCTTATTATGTGAAATGGGGGTGAGAGCAAGGATCCTTATTATAAGTGAAATGGGGTGAGAACAAGGGGGGCTTATTATAAGTGAAAAGGGGGGTGGGGGCAGGGGACTTGTAGTAATGTAATGTGGGTGTGAGGTAGGTGGTGGCTAACGTGTGCCATTTTATTTGTGGGGTGACGGTGGGAAATTTAATTTAATAACGGGGCCTATTAATTTAACATAAGGTGGCGGCACCGTTAATTTAATGTTGGGGTGGTTTGGGGCTATTAATTGAATATGGGGCTAAGTTTGGGCAGCAGGGCTATTTATTAAATGTGAATGTGAATTATTTAATGCCGGGATGGTTGTGGGAAATGGTTATATTTATTAAACTTAAATGCTATTTATTGCTAGGCCTGTTTGGAGGTAGGTTTATTTATTAAATGAAGATACTAATTATTTAATGTTGGGCCTGGTTGGAGGGAAATAGATCTATTTATCACAGTGAATACTATTATTTTAATGTTGGGGCTGTTGTTATTAAACGTGTGTACTATTTATTTAAGGCCAAGGGCTGGTTGGAGTTTTCTAACTTTCTTGTACCCCTTTTTTTTCCCAGGTAAGACTCTCAACATTCCTGGATCCAGACAAGCAGCAACTGAGCTAAAGACACCAGCAGCCACAGGTCAGGAAAGAGACAAGAACAGGACACACATACTCGGGTACATACAGCAGGCGCGCACACTAACATTGAGTGCACACACATACTGGGCTCCGACTACCATTTATTTGGCCCCGCCTACATGAGGTTACTTTTTCCAGGGCCACTTTTTGTTCACAATCTGCCCCTGCCCTTTTCTATGTAGGTGGGGCAGACCAGAGTCACAAATTTGTAAAGCGCAAGTCAACTGCACCGTTAAGAGCCGCACACGTCATGACGTTGGAGCCTGCCCAGGTGACCACAGAGAGGAGATGAAGCAGCGGTAAGTAACTTTATTTTATTGTAATTTTTTTATTTGCTTTTTTTTTTTTTAACTTGACAATGTTCCCTTTTTACATGGTGGGGGGGGGGGTAGCATGTTCTTTGCACAATATGGTTTGGGGGCAGTACTCTGTGGGATAATATTGTTTGGGGAATACTATGAATTGTGTCATAAATTGAACAATGTGGCATAAGCTGAACTGGGGCACTACTGTGTGGCATAATATGAACATTTATTTGTTCCATTATTACTAATATATATATATATCTAAATGGAACACCTTGGCTTGACTATATTTTAGCCAACCCCTAAACGTAGTGAACACTGCAAGAACAGGTAGGAAAGAGCAGGACAGGCTGCCAACTGTTCTGATTCTAGTGGGGCAAGACTTTGTCCTGATCTAAGGAGCGGGGCCTAGACTATGCACTCTTTATATACACTACATTTCTTGATATACTACACTATGTTAGCTATGTCCTTCATGGGCTGACCACTCCCCCCTCTAGTGTCTGGTCTCGCCTCTACGGTGATTGACCACACCCCCCTTTGGTGAGCCCCTACCATTGCAGTCCCCCGGTGGGCCCCTCATGCCCCAGTCCGACACTGCACATAAGTCATTAAATATATGGATAAAATGCACTGGTATAGGATTAAAACTTTGTATCTTTCATCTGTCTAGTTTACAAAATATTTACAATAGGAATGTAACACAGAAAAGTAACACCTATCCAATATCAATGAAAACAAGACACAAAAAGGCATAAAAGCAAAGCAAAAACCAATGAAAACACACATACTATAAACAACTTCATATAAAGAATATAATTATGTAAAAACTGTCAGTTTCAACTGTAACCACCCATTTTCCTTATTAGCATATCTCTGAATCTTCAGAAAGCCAAATGACAAAACTAGTATACATTTCTATAGATGATTTTCAACGTCAATAACTTAACAGTAAACTAATAATTTTTTATCGACTATTCCACATTAAATCCTAAAGAATATTTTATCAGCAAACATTAAAGCCTAACCATAAATGATAAAATTTGATACTATCTCCATTTATTACTTTAGTATTTAGAAATGTTTGCCTCACCTATGATTACGCTAAAGTTTGTCCAGCCGCCAAGATGGTTTGTTGGGCAATTTTATAACACAATGAAACCACTGCTTGATTTGAGCTATATTTCTACTGAAGCTCACTAAGCCATAGATGCAAGCTACCAGTGAAGGTAAAACACATTCAAATCATCACTGCATTCCTTTTTTTTTGTAACACAACAGAAAAGCATACACTAAATAATAAATTGCTTAATCACAAGATTGAGAGTTCTGAGTTTAGTGGGCAAGTACCAGTCCAATAACACAATACATATTTTGAGCTATGAGTCACCAAAAAACCTGTTACTCTAACTGTTGGCGTGTCACAAGGTTCCATTCTTGGCCCCCTTCTCTTCTCCTGTATACTTCTTGCCTTGGTGACCTTTTCAGTTAATTTGGTCTTCATTACGATCTATATGCTGATAATCCTCTCCAGCCGTCTTTATGCTATTTACACTTAGATGTCACAGTGCTTTCTTAAGTTTAATTTGTCTAAAACTGAACTCATCCTCCTCCCACCCTGCAGAGTTCCCTCCACTCATCTCTATATTCATCGACAACCTTGCCTTTTGCTTGGTCCCGCAAGTTTGCTGCCTAGGAGTCATCCTCAACTGCTCACTCAATCCCTCTTCTCTACCATGCAGCTGCAACCTATGAAACATCTCCAGGTCCAGACCCTGTCTCACCCTCTAGGCATCAAAGACCTTCATCCACTCCCTTGTCGTCTCTCATCTGGACTATTGTAACCCGCTTTCTCTCTGGCCTTCCTACCTCACACCTGCCTCTCCCAACCCCAATTCATCCTCTACGTTGCTGTTAGTCTTATTTTTCTAGCCGGCTGCTCTGCATCAGATTCCCCTCTCTCCCAGTCGCTATACTGGCTTCTTTTCCGCTGCATAGTCCAATTGAAACACTTTACTCATCTATAAAACCCTCACTCAATCCTCCCCCTCCCCCCAACATCTCCAGTCTCATCTCCTTCAATACTCCCCTCTCACCCTCTCCATTCTGCAATGACTGGCACTCATTAACTCCTCTTACTTTAACTTGCAAGAATTCTCCCCTGCTGCTCCCCTTTTCTGGATCTTACTCCTTCTCCCAATCAGGCTTTCCACCTCTCTGCAAGGCTTCAAACAATTTCTCAAAACTCATTTCATCATCAAAACCTACCAGCTTTCCTCCCAAACCACCCCTACTTCCCCTATCTACACTGTCCCATTCCGTCTGTGTCACCCCCATTTGCCTCTCACCTCCAGGGCCCTTGTGTCCGCCTCCTTTCGCTTCCTATGCCACCAGCACACCTGTATCTTCCCTTCTCGCCTCAATCAGCGGCTCTGATCCTTTTGCTGCTTCTTAGGGACCTATTCCTACCACCGAATTCTAAAATTTGACTACGACCAAATAGTTCTTTACTCTGGTGCATGCAGCTGTTTCATGCACAGTACGTTTGCCAAAACTTATATTATACTTAAACAAAGACTTTCATATGCATATAAAATTGGTGGACAGATCACCTATTTCCTGTACATGGGAAACAATTTCTCTGTTCACCAGCAATTACAACAAACTGCAGGAATACCTCCAATTTGATGTTGCTACATCACCCTGATTTCTGGTTCTCCTAGGTCTTCCATGGGCTAAAGGACACACAATCCACACATACATTACAGATTGAGTTTGGCCAGGTTGCACCTTTTCATGCACCCTACATGTGCAGTTGGGCATTTGTAGTTAATGTCTGGTGCCAGAAAGGTTAAGATCTGCATCTGAAGAGTTAATTTAATAATAGAGTGACCAGCTCT
Organism: Mixophyes fleayi; assembly: GCF_038048845.1. Lineage (NCBI taxonomy): Eukaryota > Metazoa > Chordata > Amphibia > Anura > Limnodynastidae > Mixophyes > Mixophyes fleayi. The sequence goes on from NC_134409.1 coordinate 100,491,359, forward strand.
GTGCATCTACTACAAAAATGCAAAATGTTTAATCATATGAAAGTATATATGAATTTTAAAATATCTAGAATAAAAAGGTTTTGCATCCTATCCTGGTGGACCAGGAGGTATCAGGAGCATTTGATGGTATTATACTACCACTGCAGTTCCTGTCCGCGGGAACACCAAACGTTGGTGTTCTATTCAGTCACACTCCTCCCCCCCCCCAAAGGGCAACAAAAGCAGAAATATAGACTACTGCCCCACAATCTGGTGCAGATTTTGACTTAGTGTGAGGGGTTAGACCCCGGAGCAGGTCTCCTGGAGGAAATTTGTGCAGAGGATTTAAAGATGAAATCTACCAGAGCAGATTTAGTGGCCGTAGGGTGGAAGAGAGAAGAGGAAAGCAGTGCACAGGAGGTGCAGATAGTCCCCCAAAAGCACCCAGACCAGCTGCAGACAGGTAAGAGTTTGGCTGATGCTTTAATCCAGGGTGTGCAGTCAGCTACCTTATATCACCTACCACTGATACACTGTATCCATTGCTGGCACACTGGGTATAGGAGCATCCTATTACATCAGTGTAATACCGACGCACCAGGTAAAGGGGTGTCCTATGAGATCAGCGGTAATGTTGACAGTATATACTCTTGACTACATATTACTATTGGCTTTGCAGCTGGTAGACATAAAAGCTCTGTACAGAATAATTGTAGTAACAAAACATCTGCGGGTTGGGAAAGGTTACTACACATCTTAGTTCCGACATTTACACAGTTTCAACGAGTAGTTAATCATCCACCCATTGCCAAGCCCCTTGTTACACAGCAGAATGGACATTATCGCAGCAGTTTCTTCAGTGATAATATTCTACGGCCGGAGTTTGGGAGGAAGGAAAATGCTTCCCAGCAGGGTGAGGTCTTCTTAGGCAGGGATTACTTTGGCTCGTAATGTAGGCAATCAAGACTGCTTTGAAAAGACAGTCATGAGTGCATGCACACTGCAGAATTGGAACGACATTCTTCCATTGTTGAACAAGATATTTAGTGCAGTTTAAAAATCTCGTTCAATGATATGAAGGGCTTTGGAACAATAAATGTTCCTCGTTGCAGGGTACACGCTACTGTGATATCAGGGGAAGTACGGTGGCTCAGTTGTTAGCACGTCTGCCTCACAGCACTGGGGTCACGAGTTCGATTCCTGACCACGGCCTTATCTGTGTGGTTTGTATGTTCTCCCCATGTTTGCGTGGGTTTCCTCCGGGTGCTCCGGTTTCCTCCCACTCTCCAAAAAACATACTGGTAGGTTAATTGGCGGCTATCAAATTGACCTTTGTCTGTGTGTATATGTTAGGGAATTTAGACTACGCTCTATTGGGGTAGGGACTGATGTGAGCGAGTTCTCTGTACAGCGCTGCAGAATTAGTGGCGCTATATAAATAAATAATGACGATTATGAACCAGAGGTTTGTCGTCCGATTGGCCCAATAATCAGCTGAAAACACAGTACTGTATACCTAGCTGTAGTATAGACTTCCATGTTTAATTTAAAAAAAAACATTAAAAGCTGTTATGTGGATTACGGTGGCTGCATTGTATAATACCACTTTTGTAGTTGTGGCCTCAATTATCAGTGATTTTCTCTTTCTGAATAAGTAAAAAATGTGATATTACTGACCCTGTCTGCATATAAATCAACCAATCAACACTGTGCATTTCCGCAAAGCAAGTCTGCCTAGCATTCATTCACTGTCTAATTGTTTAGTCAGAAGCATCTACTGTCTAATATGGAACACAGCTGAAGAGGAATGTAGTAGAGTATTGTGGGCATATTTAGTTAAGTTTACATACTGCGGTTATTTTGTATATTCAGTTCAGTAATAGAGATTTGTATTAAAATCAAATAGTGGTATTTCTCGCTCTTGCCATTCTGTTGATAAATGAAAAGTATCATTTAGCAAAGATCTTTGATATGTGAATACTAAATTTATTTTTTTCCTATTAACATGTACTCCAAAGTGACTGCCAGCCGTTAAGGAACATGTGACTTATTATTTACCAAGAGATTGAGAGTTATTTATCTTACCAGACAATTAGGGACAGATTCAATCAAATGTGATATGCCGCGAACGGACTCCCTGGCTAGGCAACATTGCAGATTTTTCCTCTAACCCCAGAGATGCGCAGGAAAAGACGCAATATTGGGGTAACCGGAAATGTGCGCAGCCTGACATTGCGATGACGTCCGGCAGCACCTTGTATTTAATTGAGTTGGCCCCAAAGTATTGCCGGCACCATTTATTTCCCTTGCAGCTCAACCACCAATTTTTTCTGTGCAAGACAAAATTGCACAGGTATTGGCACTTGACGTGATTTGTGAGGGAGTAGCCCTGTGGTACAAGTTCAAAATAGGAACATCCACTCTCTGATTGTTACTTGGTGCAAATACATTGAAGTTCAGTTTTAGCTTCTTATGTGCAGAGGTTGTTACATACCTTGTGGACCGTGGCTCCTAAACTTGCCAGAACAGACAACACTTCTACATCCACTTTGCGACTATAGGTTTGTCCAGTCACTATGTATGCCCTAGAAAAACAAACATGCCTGTGATTCTCCACACTGATCCATCTATACTTTTATCCCCATAAAGCGTATGATCTGATCTCAAAGTGAACTATCAATCATATCCTCCAATATTTCATTCCTTCATCCATGGTAATATCCCAGCTAGTATACTTTAAGTTACATCCTTTACTCCATCTCTGCATGGCATTACCATTTATATCCATTCATTATATATTTTTTTAATTGTCAGATAAATCCATTATATGCCCAATACAGTAATCTCCTAGAAATTGTTTAATTCTGGTCACCCAGAGATTTTTCTCTGTTCCCAAGAAACTAATAGACTTAGATGTTATATGTTGTGTAACCAAGGCTAACAATAAAATCATGAGCCATTAAATGATTGCTAGGACCTAGTGTTTGGAGGATAATTTAATTTGACAAAATAAGACGTTCCCATACACAAGAAAGTGTGTGGCCAAATCTAACATCTAGTCAGATGACGACCGTATGTGTGGTCAGAAAAGGTCACTGGCCAATCTGATTTTGCAGCTGTGCTGGCCAGTGTGGTCATTTATACACAAACTGCATACTGCAATCTATACTAGCCTAACGTCAATACCGAAGTCTATGTGGCCACTTTCACATTAACTGTGATGCATTACAAGGTATTTGTTGTTCAGAGTTACAAAGGTGGATTAGTACAACATGCTCTATTAGACAGCAATGCATCATTTTGATATAAAAAGTTACATAGGAAATAATTAATTTAGGGTTTAGTGGCCCTGTAAGGATAAAGAGGGACAAAAGAGTGACATGGTTGTCACTTTGTTCTTATTGACGGTAGGGTTGACTTTTTTCTTGGCAAAACTAATCACAAAAGCAGGATTTTTTAACTCACCGGAAAACCCATTTCTCTTTCCTGCCATTGAGGGACCCTGTGACAATGGGGTATAGTAGATGGATCTGGAGTAAAGGCACTTTAACACTCAAACTATTTGATTGGATAGCTCCTCCCCTATTATGCCCCTCCCATCTAGACCCATCCTCAGTTTTTGTAGAACAAAGCCCAGAAGAAACCAAGCGTAACAAGAAACATATTAAAGGTAAACACCAATACCAAAGGTAAACAGCATTACGAGAGGCAAAGCCCTGCAGCACTGGTTTAGCCGTTGAACATAAGCCAAACACACACAGTAGATGTAAGCCAACGAGCAATAGATTGCTTAGATACCGACCAACTACGCTTATGGGCATCATACAAGATGAAAAGGTCATTAGTTTGACAATCGCAAAACGTACAGTCTACATAGCATCTGAGGGCCCGATCCACACACAGAAGGTGCAAGAATGCATCAGAATCGCTACGACCTAGGATATCGGAACAGCAATCTCCTGGTTCAAATGAAAACAGGAAACCACCTTTGGCACCAATGAGAATCTAGTGTGAAGCACTGCCCTATCAGAATTGGCTGCCAAAACAGCGGGGAGGTTACAGCACTGCGGCCCCAACTCAGTAACCCGACGAGCAGAGGAGACAGCGAGGAAAAACACCACCTTCCAAGTAACATAAGCAGATCAACAGAATACAAAGGCTCAAAGGGCTCCTTAGTAAGAGCCCTGAGCACCAAATTAAGTTCCTAAGACTAATGGATGTACAAAGGAGGACTGAGCATGTAGAATCCCTTGTAGAATACTCTGCACATCCTTCATGACTGCCATCTTATGCTGAAAGAAAATTGAGAGCACCAAAACTTTCAGGGAAGAGAAACCTTTATCAAAACCCTCCTGCAAAAAACATAGCAAGCGTGAATTTTTTAAACTGTGACCTTCACACCACTGCAGGTAAGCTTTCCACCATAGTAATTGGCAGAGGAAGATTGCTTCCGTGCTTTAATGATGGTCTGCACAAACTGTTGCGAGAAACCCCTGGCCGTAAGAATCAATGTCACGCTGTCAAAGCCAGGAGACCTAAAGAATGGCAGGGAAGAGGACGAAAAGGCAACCAGTAAGGAGGACCTGCCTCCACCCATAGGACCAGAAGGGCAGGTACCCAATTCTTTTTTATTTCTTGAGCATCCACAGGAGCATGGAAAGCAGAGGAAACAGGTATGATGAAACCGCCATAGGACTGTCATGGCATCTGTGTAGCTCCCCGCTGGATCGCTTGAATTTAGGCAGAAGAGAGGGACCTTCAATTTCAAACTCGATGCCATGAGATCTGTCTCTGGCTGACCCCAATGCTGAACCAGAAAAGCAAAGACCTCCGTGTGAAGGTCTGCGTGTTTTCCCCCTGTAGCATTGTCCGATTGGACCTTCAGGGGCCCTCTGGCCAAAACACCTTGAACGAGCACCCTGTAGATTGCTTTGCATTCCAGAACACTAATGGGCAAGGAGGACTCCTGGGAAGACCAGAGGCCCTGGAACCGGAGATGACAGATGACTGTGCCCCAACCAGACAGACTGGCATCTGTGGTAACGAAGGTCCACTCCCACAACTGGAAGGGCTGAGGGAGCAATGTGTGGCCATGGACAGCGTGACGATCTGCCGGTCAAGATGCAAGGTGGATTTGGAACATTTTCTGAGAAGCTTCCTCTGGATTGGCCAGGAATGAAACTGGGTGAAGGGCATGGTACACCATGGTTCCTAGCAATTTCATGCAGTGGAGCAGGGACACTTCTCATTTGGTCAAAAGGGACCAGGGGGTAAATGTATTAACCTCAGATTCAAGCAGATCGCCAATATTCCGAGACTTTATCAGTCAAATTTAAAACGCCAATTTATTTAAAGGCAAGATTTGCCTTTAAACATATTAAGTGTCTGCAGATAACAGTAAAGCATGGTGGAGGTTCCTCGCAAGTTTTGGGCTGCACTTCAGCAAATGAAGTTGAGGATTTGGTCAGGATTAATGGTGTCTTCAATGCTGGGAAATACAAGCAGGTACTTATCCGTCATGCAATACTTTCAGGGAGGATGCTGATTGGCTCCAACTTTAGCCTGCGGCAAGACAATGACCACAAACATACAGCCAATGTCATTAAGAACCATCTTCATCGTAAAGAAGAACACGGAGTCCTGGAAGTCCTTGAGTCTGTCTGGGATTACATGAAGAGACAGAAGGATTTGAGCAAGCCTACATCCACAGACGATCTGTGGTTAGTTCTCTAAGATGTTTGGAGCAACCTCCCTGCCAAGTTCCTTCAAAAAGTGTGTGTAAGTGTACCTAGAAGAATTGATGCTGTTCTGAAGGCAAAGGGTGGTCACACCATATGTTGATTTAATTTCTCTTCTGTTCATTTTCTTTGCATTTTGTTAATTGATAAATATAAACTATTAACACTTCTATTTTTTTAAAGCATTCTTACTTTGCAGCATTTTTTCCACACCTGCCTAAAACTTTTCCCTAGTAGTATATTTAAGATCCAACTAGATAAAGACTGATAATGGCATCAGAGAAGGAGGACCGACAGCAGGAAACTCCTGCAGCGATGCAGAAAATGGTGGCCCCCGCTGAGGAAACACTGCTAGAATGAAGAGGACATGCACCCACGCAAGAATCGTGTTCCTGCACTGCCGTCTATAGCCAGGCAGTGTCTCCATCTGAAACTCTGCCCTCCCCCCATGCCTGTTATCAGACATCTGCCAAAAGCATTCTCGCCTTTATGGAGATCTGCATTGGCTCCGTCTGCTACAACAAGGCCGCAATACTGCACATGCGACAGTATCAGCGGAGCCACCGAAGCTGTACTGTCCTCTACGGTGATCTGCTTCATCGGATGTCCCCGCTGAGAGTCTGTGCTCATGTCCAGGGGAAGACCTGACAGCAGCTAGTAGTTAGCAGGCACTGCTGGAACTTGATGGGAGCTGGCAGGCTGTCAAGGAGAGGGAAAGCCAACAGGGTGAAGGCCGCCGACAGGCGCTTTACCCCCTGGAAGGCATCCTCAATCAGTCTCAACAGTGGTAAAAAATAAAAAATTGAAAAAAAAGTAAAAATAAAAACACTCGACAAGAGTACACAGAAAAAAAAAAAAGCATCCTACTGAAGGCACTTTATTAAAATGGAGGATGGCTCCAGATGGGAGGGACATAGCAGAGGAGGAGCTATCTACTTAAATAGTTTGAGTGTTAAAGTGTCTTTACTCCAGATCTACCTGCTATACTCCATTGTCCAGGGTTCCTCAATGACAGAAAGAGAAAAGTGAAGAATAAAAAAAAAATCAAAAAAAAAAAAAAATCATAATAATCAGTAAAATGAAAATAATCCAAAGTTTCTAAATGATCATGGCAGGAATTGAATTTACCTTTTAAATCCTGCCATGCTGGTCACCAGTTTGTCCAATTCTTCCACCTGAAACGAAACACAGCTATATATACCGAATTCCTAACCAGCCGCTGATTACATGTGCAAAATCTCCAATTTTAAATACACGTCTCCAAATTTTAGAATGAGGTATTCTGTTAATAGATATCATGCCAATGCGACATAAAAGAAATAAAAAAACAATGGGACAAAATTAGCAGGTATGTAAGTGGTGCCCATAATGTTTAAAATGTTACATCTTTAGCTTTAGTAGGAGGCAGGGCAATGCAAATATAAACATTTAACTACACTGTATCCTTTCACTAACCTGCTCACAACCAATTTAAGAAAATGCCATAAAATCAGAACCAAGAATTCACAGTGTACTGAAGTTTTGTATATAAATATAGTTTATAAAGTAGTGGTGGACTTTTGTACAACCTCAAGTCTGTAGAAATGTCTCTCTCTGTGTAGAAGCCATTGCTACCTGATAACGACTGCTGGACTGCGTGTTCCTCACTAGAAAGAACAAAGTTTTCAGCTCTGAAATTGTCCACCAGAATCAATCTGCTAGGACAGGAGGGTTGTACTGAATGCAGAACCTGGATATACCACATTCACATGCTCTAAATTTGTACATCTGGGAAAAGCTAAATGACAGCAAGAAAGTGGGTTATCAGGATAATGGCACCTTCTCATGGTCCCCGTCAAAAAGCTGCAAAAAGCTGGCCTGTGTTCCAGTCGTACCCTTCACCCCTCGAAACCTGAGGTCATTTCTGGCTCGCTCCAGATTGTGCAGGTCCATACATAGGTCTTGCAGCCATAGGCAACTACGTTTCCCCACAGTGGTCAGCTGGGCTGGCCTGTAAAGAAGAGATTGTAAGCACTCAATGATCATTACAGTTAAAGCTGAAAACATTGTCTAATTTTTTAGTAGACCACAGACCACCAATATGTCATTTTATGTTGGACACACACACTGGAAAATCACTTGTACACAGTGCCATCATCACCGTGTTTCCCCAAAGAGGAGTGCAGTGTCCGAAAATCATCATGCCCAAATATTCAGTCAACAGAAGACTGCGGTCAGCCTATGAGCGGTAATATGCTGACCACACTAGCTGGCCCCCTCTAGATCCTCGGTCATAGCAACGAACACCTGAATCTGTCCAAATTAAAAAATGCTTAGCACTTTAATCAACAGACAAAAATGACATGCAGTAAGTATTCGTAATTTTGTCATAGAAATAATCAATTTTCATCTTTTATTGATTATCCACGATCTCCTTTATTGACAGTCTCACTAACCTCACGGTCACAAATTATCGGGAGAATACGGATTTAGTAGGCAAACTAATTATAAAAATGCCCTCTGCTACCATAGTTGTATGCTGGCAGGGTGTATGGTATATACGGACATATAAAGTATATAATCCTGTAACCCTACCAAATATATAAAACTGTATTAGGAAATCAGTTTCATAAAATGAAGTCCATTATATAATTTATGTACATGTAATAAAAACCAGAGGGAGAAACAAGGATTATACTGGGAGGTAAACAGAAAGTTCCACTGCAACACAACCTGCTACTTACTGGTAATGGGTGAATCCCAAGGTTGGAAGCTCAGCATATCTTTCTGCAAAGTCTGCCAAGCGGCTTATGACCCGAGCAAGCTGTGAACCAAAGACAAAGAAAAGACATGGCATTAAAATGTGGATAGCAAACATAAGTATCATTTCTTCTATTCGGATTTATTGTGTACGTAGCAAAAGTAAAGTTCTTACCTTCGGCAGTAGCAAATCAAAACCATCCCGCAAAACAATAAGGTCCTGAAAGTATGAGAAAGGTGTACAGTGAGTACATTCTTGAAATTATTTAATAAATAAGTAGGAAAATACAAGTTCAAGAGACGTTGGAGACATTGGGGTTGCATTGTGTATACACAAATATATGTCTACACACTTACATTTGCGGATTGATATTTTGAGCAAGAGGCATCTTCTAATAAGTGCAAACTTAAATTTGACACCTAAAGACATATTCAATTAGGTTTCTGGTCCGCATTACCACGGAACCTGCGCAGTATTGCCGGTAATACGGTACGGCAATAACGTGGATTTTCCTACGCATCCCTATGGGGTGCGCACGAAAATCCACGTTATTGCGGTCATGTGGATTGACTTCGCGGCCCGTTCCGGCGAACGCAGGAAAGTTGGGAAGCAGGCAATTTGCACCAGTCTTGTGTAGGATAATTTACACTCCAAAAGTAACATTGTCAAAAGATACGTGGAAACCAAAATACAGCCGCATCCTATAGGCTGCGGGTAAAGAGCATCACTACGTCCTTACTGTACTCCACTTGCCCTGCCTTGATTCTCCCCTTCAAGTGCAACAAACAGCAAATGACCGATGTGTGCACCAGGAAATACTGACGCAAATTGTGTGCATATGAAAATACACTTGCGTTCAACTCTAAATCAGTTGCATTATGTCTTGTTCCAAGCAACAATGAAATACTCACTGTATTGTCTCCCACATAACAGGAGGTGGCCCCCAGATGAATAATGGGTGCAGCTCTGGGGCAACAGTGTGCAAAGGTATGCACATGTGCCATGACATCATGACGCAAACGCTTCTCCTCCTCCGCTGCCATTTTGAAGTCTATGTTCTCCAAGTTGGACTCCATCTCTTGGATCTGCTCTTCTGTGATTGGCAGCCCCAGACTCTGCACACATAAGTGAAAAATAAAACAACGGTTATTAATTTAATACAGCTTCTAACAAAGATCCATTTGCACATATTGGCCCTGACAACCAAAAGGAATTTCAATCCTCTCTCTTTAACACATAACTATGCATTGGTTCATATTAAAGGAAAGGACGGAAGAGATGCACTTTCTTAAGGTCAATATGGAGTTTTGACTTGCAGTAGATTTTGGTGCTTGCAAAGAAAAAAAACTGTGAGATCACATGATACGAAGGATTATAGCATGGAAATGAGACGTGGGTAATTGACGAAAACTTAAATGAACATAAGTGAGGAATCTGACTATACTGCATTGAAAAAGCCTAATAAATATAGTATAGCAAAGGGCACAGAGATGGGGAAATTACTTTGGGGTGACTTGGATAAGTGAAATGACCTTTAGTAAGACATAAAGGAAAGAAGGAATGGCAAAATAAGGCAGAAAGAAACCGCAGTAGTAGTAAACCATAGAACACAGGAAACAGTCAATTACATGTTCTAAGGAAACAAGCCTGTAAAACATATGATAGTACAGTTTTATAAATGGTCCTTTCATTGAACACTCACATGTTTTAATACAATCCAGGTTCCTAAAACGATCAATTAAAAAAAGAAAAATGCTAACCAATCCACAATACTTTCCTACTGCTAAAATAAAACAATTAAATGACTGAGACTGGGCCTCCTACAGGTCTAAACTAAAACTATCAATTGCTCACTTTTTAAGGCTATGTCTACATAATGAAAATGAAAAACATTTGAAGTGTGGTAAGAGAACCCCTTTGCAGCTAAAAGGTTAAGTCTGGGAAGAGCAAGAGACTAAAAATAAAACTACAGCTATTACCACCTCCAGCTTGACTATAAATAAAAACAAGATGTTAACGTTCAGGCGACACACTACAATAGAGAAACCATTACATATACCTCTCAAAAACCACTTGCATTAAGTAGATATAAAAAAAAATATATTAAGATATCCCAACAATTTATACCAAAACCCAGAGAAAGCAATAAATATATATTTACATGCGCTTTTCACACTTAACCTTATAAGCCACGCCGACTCCAGTCCCTTCCAACACTTTACATAACATACAACCCTGAGTTTTTTTTAATAGTTACTGTATCAAAGCTGCATAAAAAACACTTTCACAATGCAGATATATATGTATCAAACAGTATATTTTACTTATACAACAATGTCTCAACATACCTATAGTCTTACACACCAAACCTAAAATAGTCAACATAGATAATACAGTATCTTTGTGTAGGGACATTAACTTCTGCAAGTTTAAGCGTGCAATCATCATCACCATTTATTTATATAGCGACACTGATTCTGCAGCGCTGTACAGAGAACTCATCCACATCAGTACCTGTCACATTGGAGACAACAATCTAAATTCCCTAATATACACACACCGACAGAGAGAGAGAGAGAGAGAGAGAGATATTACGGTCAATTTTAATAAGTCAATTAACCTACTAGTATGTTTTTGGAGTGTGGGAGGAAACCCATGCAAACATGGGGAGTACATACAAACTCCACACAGATAAGGCCATAGTCAGGTGCAATTACCATATATAACCCTCATATCATTACAATATAGTACATCAATCTGTTCACTACAAATCTTCCCATAGATCATTCCCACTGTTTTTTTTCTCATAACAATCCTTAACTAATACAATACTACTGTCCCAGCGCAGTCCCATTGCGCGGAGTGCAACTGGGTGAGTGAGGAAAGATTTCATGTTTTTCAGATATCCTTAGAAGTGAGACATAGGGGAGATGTGTGGTGTTTAAGACATGCAATAACTAAAGGCCAAACCAAATCAAACTGTATTATGTTTTAAACAGGGTTTAAAACATCAATCCCAATTTTAATACACAGACGACATTCAAAACATTCCACGTATTAAGAGACTATGGGGGAGATTTACTAAGGGGTATGCGGATTAAATTATCTTGCCGACCAAAGCCGTAACTTAGAATTCTAGCGCCTGGGGCAGGAAAGACAAATGCCGCCCCCCTAGCCATCAATTTTAACCAAATTAACCTAAAATATTCCTAAATTGCACCCCCCTTCAGCGTTGCGCCCTGGGCGGTCACCCGTCGCACAGCCCTAGTGCCGACTGAACCATGTTTGGTATTTTTGTTGTTTTTAACACTAATTAGAGACAGCCTGCCATGCTGTTCAATAAACAGCTGCTTATGTATGTGTGTATATGTATATATCTAGCTGTCTGTGGTGGTTAAGCCCTTGTGACATTCATTGAAATGTAAAATTGTCTGAGTGTGTCCAAAGTCTAGCAAAATTGGAGATTCCGTGTAAAGAAAAAAAAAAAAAGACTGACTAACAGGACATGTATTTTAAAAAGTGTACTAATTCAGAAATGCTGCCATGCACTGATGTGCAGATTGCCAGATCTAAAATAAAAATCAGCAGTGACTACAGATGTGTTGAAATCACGGTACATACATATACAATAATTACATTAAAAAACAAATAATTAAGTTTAAAAATATATGTAACTGAACATAAGAGGACCCTGATTATTATGGGGTTAGCTGAAGTATTTATATCAGCTCTTACAAGCATGAGTGTTATTTTTCACAGCACACACGTGTTGCATGGCTTTCACAGATCTATTAAAGATAAGATGTATTCTAATATGAATGGCTCATTCTGCACATGTTGTGCAAGGTGTGGATGACCAAAATCTGGATTGCAATTACTTTACCCGCTGGGCCTGCGCCAGAAACAACCATAACCTTCTCCATGTCTGGAATTTCTTGCTGTCGCTGAAGTTGAAAGCCATCTCCCGGCTAGCATAGCGGGACACTAGAGGAGATCGGTAGCGCAGGACCTCCTCAGGTCCCTGGGCTAGTGTCGACGCACTGCCCGTCACTTTAGCGCCTGAATCTCCGCTGAAACCACTGCCTGCGTCCATCTCCTGTACGAAGCGCAGTCTATAGTAGAATGACACCTTGCCTCATCCAATATGGAAGCTTCTCTACGCTTCCTATCACATGTGGGTGCTCGAAATAGCCATATTAGTTGAGGCAAATAGAGCGATGAACATATTAAGGCAACTTTTTAGCCGTCTGAGTTTATCCTCTGGTGTTTTAATAATGATAATAATAATAATTAATAATAATAAATACATATCATTCATTGTGAATTTAATTTTTTTAAAATCTCACTTTATGATTACCTAACTAAAGTGCAATTCACTTACCATTTAAATAGCAAATGTTATACTTTTCGTCCTTCTTTTATGCAAATTACATAAGAAAGTTTACAATATATGGAGCAATTTAGAGTTGGACTTATTTGCATATGTAAAATGTTTGCACCCAAAAAAATCATATTTATGTGCAACTCATTTTCCCACAAAAAAATAAAGAACATTACCTTTACCAAGTTCCGCGCCAGTGCCATTTTTTCACTAATTTAATATGACGGGGAAGTGGGGGTCTGGGATCAGCTGTGGTATGAGTAAGTAGGGAAAATAATAATTACAGGGCTGTGGTATAAGAGGAGTTACATGGGGAAAGGATAATCTACAGGGCTGTGGTATGAGAAGAGTAACCCCTACACGGGAAAATGGCCCTGTGACCAAGAGGCTAGTTGCCAGAAAGCCAAGGTGACTTGTTCCTTCAGTGAAGGTGATTACATCTTTCTTTCCTCTGGCCTTTCCGGAAGATAGTTTTAAAAAGTTCTGGCCAAAAGGCTCGGGTATGACACATTATTTGTTTTAGTAAGTATTTGTATTTATTTCCCCATTTGGACATGGGGTTGTGGATAAAGCACTTAGAGGCTCCTATGTCTAGAGGAGGTAAATGTGTGGGAGGGGAGTGCAAGTTCCAGTCCCTGAAAAAGCCCACCTTACAATTGCAGCAAGATGACCCAAAAGCCCCTTGCACACTAATGAGCCTTATGGTTCTGGAGACCAGGGAGCAGAGGGGCCATTTTGTTTTTCAAGGAGGGCCAGAAGATCCTTGCTGAAAATAGACGGTTTTCTCCATGTGCACTGAGTGAAAGAGAGCACTGTATTTCAGCTTTTGAGGGTAAGAATACTTATCTGGACTACTCAAATGAGCCATCATAGATACCTAATCTGTGGTGGTGTTGGGGTAGCCTCCCGGTGTGCTAGGGACATCCTAGGATAAGAAACCGCAAACCAATCTTGGCATATTGTTTGCTGACTCTGCTCCTTTAGTCAATAGAGCAAGGCCCTCTTAATACAGTGAACTAGCAACGAATTGCATTACTAAAGATTAATGCTCAAAAATACATCACCCTCCTAACTCCCAGAGCATCAAAATCACCCTCCAGGATCTGTTCTCTAACTCCTCAAGTTTAGTCTAGAGCCAGTATAGGGTAAACTTGTTCATGGAGGCAAAAATGATCTGTGGCAAGAGTGTCAGCAAACACGTCTGCACCTCCACAGCCAGATTATTTTTAAATACTTGCTGAATGGACATCATCAGTGTGCACATCCTTATAACTGTACATTGGTCCAAAATTTGATTTTTACTGCACCCAAAAGCAGAGGTGACATGGTAGACTACCATCTCCTGCTCCGCATTCATCCACCGTGCAGCATCACTTTTAATATTAAAAGGATTAGGAAATAAAAGGAGCATTGCAAAATATGCAGTAGTTCCATGCATATGTAAAACACAGTCCTTAACAGAGCCGTGTGCTTAGTGCACGTCTTCTATCCCAGTATTCCTATTCTTTTTTCTGTGCTGGTCACAAGAACCTGAAATTCTCGGCTAAAGTGGTATGGAGTAGCATGACAGCCTTAATGAAATAATGCATGAAACGGCATTAACAACCTATTGGCAAATATCTACTGCCGAATTCTACAGTATTTCTATTCCCTTTTTTTTATTATTCAATTTCATTGTACTTTTGTGTCAGGATACTCTTTCTTCAACTTGTTGTCTGGTACTTGTATTCAAAAAAGTGAGTTTAATAAAAAGTGAAACCAAAAACATAGGTTAAGTGCATAAAAAAAAATATCTTCAGATAAAAAAATGTTCTGGCAACTGAAATAAGAGAAATAGGTGCTTGGATGTAATAGACTTGCTTCTCCGGTGTTTCTGGCATCCTTAGGGGCAAATGGCTATTAGTGTTTTATACTTCTCTATATGTTTCTTTTGGTTGCTGTAGCAATGGTTCTAATTTGTGTGAGTTATATGCTATGCTTTGCTTGCTGCCTATTTTGGTGATTTTGATAGGCTTATGTGTATGTCTGTTAGTATGGCTGGGAGTGATACACCAGCTTCCTGTTGGATTTTATTAGACTGTTTTCTTTGCAAAAAAAGAAAGTGGAAATAATATATTTAATCAAGGAAAGAGACACCTATCTGTAATAACATATCAGCAGACATTATAAACAAGTGTTACAAGCTATAACAAACAAATTTGACAATAAAGCAGGAAGGACCTGTTGCCCACCACTGTACTAAGAGGAACTGTAGTAGGAAATGTGTTTTACTCCTAATAATATTAAGGCAAGTGCCATCTATTTTACTAATGACTATGCTGATTAATTATTGGGACATAATGCAATTTGTGGCTTAACCACCATTTTCATCACATCGAAAATACAGATGAAATCTGTGACATCTCTGATGTTCTAAGGAGACTTCTTTTTACTCAAACTTTTGAAACAAACATTCGCCTTGTAGCACAATACAGGAACCCTGAAATAAAGGGAGCATACAGAAAATGAATGTCTGTGCCACTTACCCTACCATCCAGTGGTTGAAGTGGAAATTTAGTAGTGGCGGTATGGAGAATCTAATTGAATGCAATTTTATATTTTTACAATTAAGACAGCAGTAGAAGTAAGGGTAAGGCATACCACCTTATACATCCCCACTTCGACCACTGCTACCATCACAAATAAAGGTGTTTAAATAAAAATTAAGAAGATACACCAGCTAATTTGAAACTGATAACTTAAATTCCAGTTCCTGTAAAATAATGTAGAAATAAAATTGTGAGGAGTGGGTGAAAGGGGTGGGGAGTATAGTGTAGGGAAAATCAGAGTGAATATGAAGGGATTGAGGATGAGGTGGATGAGTCATTTGACATATTAACATAGGTAGTCTTTAGCCAAATTGGACGTCATGTGACCACCTTCTATTTTTCAAACTAGTAGAGCTAGTACATTGTTATAGATTAGCCATGGAGGCCGACCCTCCCAAAGGATGCTGAAGAATTTTACAGTATGCAGGTTATGTGTTCCATGAACTGAATAACTCATATACAATTAATTACTTCATGTAGCTATGGAGGTGCCTCATTCTTCATCATATGTGTGATCTGGCAAGTAGACTTTTGAAAACTTTAATTAGACCGCCCACTTTATAAAACAAAAAGATATGATACGGAAGCATAGTGAGTGATTATTGAAAGGAAAATGTATGAATTCTGGTGGCCGGAAATATGTGATAAATAATGGAAAAGAAAAGTAATTACAGATGTACTCGAAAGATACAATAAATCTAATATCTAATGATACCAATGCTAATAATAAAGATGACGAGATCCTGTCATCTAATTAAAACTCCGCAGATCTCTGTCTGTTGTGAGACTGTTTGTACTTGGTGCTAGCTTTATGGTATTGTCTATAAGTCCCCTTTTCTTTTTGGTTATATTACTTTAATTCCCATGAATCTGAAATTTGTGATTCTACAGTCATGCTCGTCTTTGAAATGTTCAAATAAATATTGGTTAGGCTTTGTTAATGGTATATTTCGCATATGTTCATTTAATATGGTGCTGCTTATATATTGCATAACACATAAGTAACAGCAATGCATAGTGAGATGCCCAGTAGTAGCTGCTACATCTGATAAGATTAGCATTGTTCAGTAATAACAATTAAAATCACACAGGGCCTACACCCCTCTGCTTCTTACCTAGTGTGGAGTAGGGGTGGGACGACATCTTCTATTCTTGGGATTGAGGTGCTGTACGGTGAAATCATAGCCAAGCACCACACCCAGTCCACTACGACATGGAGGAGCAGCAGCCTACAACTTCACAGGTAAGAAGCTTCTAGCCCCTGCCCCTCCATCTCAGCGCTAACACTCAGTGTGTGGGGGCCCGAATGACAATTCAGGTACTGGATGAGTGACATTATGTCACTCATTGAGTGTTTAAGCCATTCCCTAACCTTGGCGCCCTAAGCAACTGCCTGGGTTTGCCTAGTAGTAACGCCAACCCTGTACTCACCCCTTTGCTGCTGTCCTCTTCTCCTGTGGCTTCCAGCAATTTTTGAGGCAGATTCAATTCCCTGCGTACTTCTTTAGAACAACGTGATCAGCGCACTATTACCATTACTATAGTAATAGCTGTGCATTATTACCGTTACTACAGTTACAGCTCTGTGAGCGCAAGCAAAAAAATCTGCTTTGAAATTACCGTAGTAACAGTAATAATGCGCAGCCCGAGTTGTTCTAAAGAACAATGCAGAGAATTGAATCTGCCCTCTAGAGTCTTGTACCTGTAAAGCGGTCGTGGCACTTCCCCCAGATACACAAACTGTCATATTTTACATCAAATGAGAGTGTGAAAAGCTGGATTATTGTTCATTGCCAGGGTCATATTAGAAGGCAGATAGTATACCCTCATGACACATGACTTGTGATTTTGAGTGCCAGGCATAGCTCTCTCCTCATCATTCCAGAAGTTCGGAGGAAAGAACACACTAGAATAAAGAAATATAAGAACAAACAGTTCCAGAAATTCTGGGACAGTTAGCAGGTAAGTATATATAAGATTAGGGCCGCCAAGAGAGGGGGGGGTACAAATAACCCGGGCCCGGGCATGCCAGGGGTCCCGGCCTGGGCCCTCTCTGCAGACAGTTTTGTTTTGCTTTCTCACAAATTTTTTTTCCTTTTGTGTTTTTTTTTTTTTTCGTGAGGGCCTCTGCCCTGTTCATTGGTGGGGGGAGCTGGGTAGTTAAAAAAAACCCAAAACATATAGTCACATGATCATGGCACCGGCGTCCCTTCTCCTTCCTCTCTGCTCTGTTCACACTGAATGTCGAGCGTGACGTCATCAAGTCACGCCCGACATTCAGTGAGGAGCAGCGCAGAGAGGACCCAGACAGAAGCAAGAGGAGAGAAGACAGGAGAAAAGAAATGAAAAGAAAAGAAAAGAGATAAAAGAAGAAAATGCAAAGGTAAGTAAAAGGAACGGAGGCAAGGGGAGGCAAGCAGAAAAGCACAGTGTGAGGAAAAAGGGGGTTGGGGGAGAAAGGCACAGTGTGATGAAAAATGGGGGGGGGAGAAAGGCACAGTGTGATGAAAAATGGGGGGGAGAAAGGCACAGTGTGATTGAAAAGAGGGGGTGGAGAAAGGCACAGTGTAATTGAAAAAGGGGGGAAAGCAGCATGGCACAATGTGTTTGAAAAAGGGGGGGAGGCACAGTGTCATTGAAAGGAGGGGGGAAGGCACAGTGTGATTGAAAAGAGGGGGAGGGAAGGCACAGCGTGATTGAAAAGAGGGGAGAAAGGCACAGTGTGATTGAAAAGGGGGGGGGGAAAGCAGCGTGGCACAGTGTGATTGAAAAAGGGGGGTGTGAAAGCAACATTGCACAGTGTGATTGAAAAAGGGGAGGGGGAGAAGCAGCATGGCACAGTGTGATTGAAAAAGGGGGGGAGCAGCATGGCACAGTGTGATTAAAAAGGGGGGGCAGCATGGCACAGTGTGATGAAGGGAGGCCAGGTGAAGGAGGGAAAAGCAGCATGGAAGGCACAGTGTGATCATAAGGAAGTACTGCGTGGTGATGATGAAGGGGCACAGTACTGTGTGTGTGATGGCACAGGGGCCTTTTAGCAATGTAGTGTGTGTGAGGTAGTTGGTGGCTAAATAATGGTTGCTATTTTGTTTGTGGGGCAATGGTGGGGCAATTTAATCGTGGGGACTATCAATTTAAGATGGGGTGGTTTGGGGGCTATTGAATGTGGGGGTGAGTTTGGGGAGAATGGGGTCTCTTTATTAAATGTGACTATGAATTATTTAATAGCAGTGATGGTTGCGGAAAATAGGTATATTTATGAAATGTAAATACTATTAATTTATTGCTGGGGCTGTTTTCAGGGAGAGAATTAGGTTAATTTATTAAATGGAAATACTATTATTTTACTGTTGGGGCTGGAGGAAGGCTGGTTGGAATTTTCAAAATGTACCCATTTTTTTTCCAAATAGGGCCCCGACATTCCAGGATCCAGACAAGCCACAACTAAAGAAACCAGCAGTCACAGGTGGTGAAAGTGACAAGAATAGGTAGGAGAGAGCAGGACAGTCTATGAAATGTTGTGATTCTAGTAGGAAATCCCAATTTTTGGTGACTGTTCTGGCCAGTGTAAGGGGCAGGCCAAGATTGTTAACTCTTTATATACACACTGCATTATTTATATACTACACTATGATGCTAGATGTCCTGAAAGTCAGGAGTGCACAACAATGCAGGTTTTTTTCTGTAGGAGGGTGGCCTAGCGTTTTTCACCTGCTAGCCACGCCCCCGATTGTATGAACACACCCACAGTCACCTTTACGGCAGCGCAAATTTTTTTACCTTGCTCAACTATAAGGGAGGCCCTGTGAAGTTGTTGTACCGGGGCCCTGAATTCCTCTCGGCAGCCCTGTACAGGGTAAGTGTTAGAAACAAATCATTTTTTAGCAACACATGTTAAACGTGACAAACACTGTACAGATTTCTCCTAACACAATGATTAAAACCTAAAATCAAAGATTGTGCAGTTGCATCATTTGGATCTACATTGAAATGCAGACTTGCTGCTTAAATGAGAATTTGCAAAAAGTGTAAAAGTGCAAATCGGCAGCAACCAACCATTAAATAAATAAGCCTCATTGTGACAAGGAGGGGAGTCCCAGTGCAAGGGGAGAGCATGAAAGAATGCAGTACTGCATGACAGGTGCACCTGGATGACAGTGGACAAGAGGGAGGGGGGTCCCTAACACCAAAGGTCCTAAGGATAGGTGAGCCTTTGTCTGGCGGAGCGTGCCCAAAAGAAAGAGGCATCACTTTTTGGCTGACAGAGACCCTTGAAAGGGGTGAGTGTGTGGCAGCTGATACAAAGGAACATTTGTATGAGCAAAAAGGGGGAACAGTTGCTCATTACCTCCTACTGTGTTCTGTCCTCTCCACCCATCAACAACTGCTACTACCTGAGCCTAAGTCCTGTGCAGCCGTGTACTGTGGGACGTAAGAAGTTACTCGTAAAGGGGTCTGCTAAAGTCGAACATCTCGCAAAGCTGTTCTAGCAGTAGAGGATCTCATGCTACTCTGCCTTTAACAGGTTCATGGCCATATGCCATGGGAATCTGTCATTTACTGTGCCCCTAAATAGAAGGAAATGTGTATGTGCAGCAGTACGGTTGGACCCTGCAGTCAGGGGAGTACTGTGAGACATTGAGTGACTACAAGTTTGTAGGGAAGAAATCCCTGAGAATAGCCGCATTAAAAGAGTCCTCTTGGAAAGTACCAATATACTGTGAGGAGGGGGGGGGGGGTCGCTGCATGAAGGCTGTGTGGCTAAAGTTGTAATGGAGGGTCCCTGATGTAGGGGATGGTGTGCACGAGAGTAATGCACAAAACTCTGAACCATATCTACCGTGTGACTGTGTATATGATGAGCTCTGACTGATGCTGTGTAACAACTTCACCTACAACTTCGGGTGTGTGAACTGCCAGAAATATTTTATTGCTGCTAAGTGAGTGCTGGAGGAGTCTGGTGTTTTCCATGTATATAAATACCTTGCAACCATTATGATAATCGTGCTGGAGGAAGAGAAGTCTAATAAAGTTACCTTTTTTTTTCTTTAACTGAGATGGCTTGATGCCCAATATTTATGTACACTTACACTGCACTGGCTATTCAGGATACTCCCTGGTGGTGGATGCCATAGACGGTGCAATAGAGGACATCAGCAAGTGGGGTACCAAGCAACATCAGGATACCCCAAGTAAGTTTGCACACATAACACCAGGTATCAGAGTGGTGTCACACAAATCAAGCAATGCTAGGTGCATTAGGTCACATGAAAAATGAAATGTATAATTAACGGGTTAAATAAGCACTGTAAACAAAGTCCACCTGCTGAATTGAAGCTAGTATACCATTGCAGCAAAACTCATATGTAGTGTGCCATGCTATACCACACAGGCGCGTACGCAGTGGGGGTTTCCAGTTGCCTGAAAACCCCTTCCCCCTGCGACCCAAAGCTTAATTTTCACTTCTAACAGCCAGTGCTGTGCCGGGTGCAACACTGACTCTTAGATAAGCAGACCAGCTGCTTCTCTTCCAGGGCTGATCGGCGGAGGTTGCTTCCCCTAGGCCAGAGCCTGGCTCCCTCCTCTTCATCAACTGACTATCGGGCGTGATTTCAACATCATGTCCCGACGCTGTCAGTGAGGAGTTGCAGCAGGAGAAACTGCAGACAGAAGAGGAGACCAGACCATAGGAAGGTAAGTAAAGGTGTGGGGACTGAGGTGTGATGGGGGGAGGACACAATCAAAGCTACCTCATTTTTTTTGGAACAACTTGGAAACCCCCATTTAAAATTCCTCCCTTTTCCCCTGCCACAGTAGAATGGAAAATATTCTATATTCATGGTTTGTCAAAAAGATATATAGTTATTGCTGCATAAACGTCTATATCTAGCATGGTAAAAAAATAAAAAATAAAAAATAAAAATCTCTATTGACAGTTGCTTCACTGTGAAAGTTATTTTCCTTGGTGTAATTGGAATTATAGTGGTAATGGCTATGAACACTGATCAGCTGAAGTTCAGTAGAAAGAGGATCTTTATGATTCCAATGCTAATCGTATCTGGGTGCTGCTTGCCATTCATTTTTTGAAGGTAATCAGAGCTCGTTGCGCAATGAATTTGGTCACTTTGTGTCGCAGTCACATGTTTACATCTTAATGTCCAGCAAATACAGTACAGTATCACATTGCCACAATATTACTGCATATACATCATAGTTTCCTACTGTCCGAAGACTCCTGAATTTTTGGGAGCTCTTCTGGATTCCCGAGAGAGCAGGACAACCTCCTGAACGAATCCTGCTCTTTTAGTTGGTGAAGTGTGGGGGACGGGGCTAATTGCGTCATCCTGGTCACACCCCCTGCTATAATATGCCAAAATTGGTATTTATAGCAGCCCTGATGATGCGATTATTGTGGTCACGCCCCCTAAGACAGCCAACGTTGGAGATCTCCAGGAGGGGTGATTTCCAAAGTTGGCAAATATGATATAAATAGAGTACATTAATCCCATTCAGTACTCACTCAAGCTGCAGCACTGCTGCTTTATCTCACAAGAAAACACATTAGCATTGTGATTAGTTACAGTTTTAAGTCTGAACTTTCTATAGTGAACTCAACCTATTTGGAGTTCCTTGTGACCTATAGTTAGGGGCGGATTGGCCATGTAACCTACCGGGAAAAGTCCAGGTAGGCCGATGGCCTCAGGAGGCCAATTGGTGTCTTTTAAGAGTTTTTTTTTTATTTTATTTTTTTTATTATTATTTGTAGAGTCTCCACCCCAGACACCCACACCAGCCACTCACCTTAATGTGGCTGCGGATCCCTCTTCCGATCGGTCTCTCCCTCCTCTGTGGCTGCAGTCTCCTACACAGGTCACATGGGACGTGTCACGACAGCTGCTGACCCATGTGTGCAGTGAGGGGAGTCTACAGCATGTACAAGGTAAGTGTATGTTTCTCTGCTAAAGTGCGTGCGTGTGTGTGTGACTCTGCTAAGGTTTGTGTGTGTGTGTGTGTCTCTCTCTCTGCTAAAATGTAAGTGGCTGCTGAGGGGGGCTACTAAAGGGTGTGTAGGATAGGATATATATATATATTGTGTGATATGAGGGAAGGAAGGGGGGCTGTCTTAATAGTTCATGGGTGGGAGGTAGAGTATTAATTTAATGGTGAAGTTTAGGTTTGGGCAATTATTTAATGGTTGCTATCATTTGTGGGGTGATGGTGGGGCAATTTAATTTATTGGTGGGACAATTTCATTTAATACTGGGGCCTATTAAATTAATATGGAGTGAAGGGACCTTTAATTTAATGCTGGGATGGTTGGGGGCTATTAATTGAATGTGGGGCTGAGTTTAGGGAGAAGGGCTATTTATTAAATGTGAATATTAGTTATTTAATGCCATGATGTTTGTGGAATATGGTTATATTATTAATTTATTGCTGGGGCTGTTTTGAGGGAGGGAAATAGGCCTATTGATTAAATGCCAGGGATGGTTGGAGGTTTCTAAATTTCATGTATCCATTTTTTTCCCCAAATAGGGCCTCCAACATTCCAGGATCCAGATAAGCAGCAAGTGATCCAGCAGCCACAGGTGGTGAAAGTGCCAAGAACAGATAGGAGAGAGCAGGACAGTCTGCCAACTGTCTTGAATCTGGTTGGGCAGTCTAGAATTTCGGTGACTGTCTCGCTTAGGATATGGTCCAACTAAAAGGACAGTTAGCAGGTATGTCCCACTTCACACTGTGCTACTTGTGAAGGCAGAGCTGTGTGTACCTAACAGTAGTGCACACAGTTTTGCCTGTTTATTTGTCATATATGATAACCCCCCTAAGTGCCCTAGGCCCCCCAGAGCCTTATTCCAGCTGTAGCGATACTTTAGTGGTTCTCGCCTTGATTCCATTGCCTGTCTTCTACCTTGCATTGGTCCCATTCTCAGATCACTTTGTTGAAAATATGGCCAGCCCCCTTTGCACGGACAATATAATTAATCTTGCTTCCTTTAAACTTACTATATCACCAGCAAACCCTTGGAATAGCTCTCCCCTTCACTTAGTGCAGGGAGGGTTGGCAGACAATGGCATGTTATTAAATCAAACCACCTCCAATCACTGGACACATTTACGGCTCATACACAATTGTTACTGTAACCCCTGGGGATGCTGCAATTGGACTTGAGCACCCAGGGGCTAATAATCACAATTGCATCAGTAGGAAAAGAGATGGATATAACTATTTACCAGTCCAGGAGGTGGAACTACAAGTCCCAGAATACAAATAATAAATGATTTTACAGTTGTTGCTACAGGAGGGTTTGCTTACTGTGACTGCTGTACCTCACTACAAGTGATTTAAAGACATCTAAAAGCTGCAATCTGGACACATGATGTTTCCCTGCCATGCTGCATCCATACAGAAGGGCCCCAACTTGCAGTGCACTGCTCCATTTGTGTGGCATGTTTGAATACTGTTGATGTGTGTGTTTGGCAGTACATTGTAGAGCTATAAGGAAAAATATATACATTCACCCCGCAAGATATTCCCAGTATTAGGAGCAAGTAAGGTATCTGATATATTTTTGTATAAGGCTGTGACAGTTAATGTTCATATTGTATACTGTTATTGATTTACTGCGAGTTATTGTGTTAACCTGGTGTTCATAGTAAGAAGTGGTGCTCCACTTTCATCCACACTGTCTTATTACTGTATTGTATAGTTTGCACTATTATTTCAAATTATACCAAAGTATATTTTTCTATAAAATTACAAAGCTGCATTCAGGGTTTCCATTTCAATAAATGTGCCTGTATGGGTTTTGCAGCACACAGCTTGTCACAGAGTGTTAATACTGGGCAGGGGGTTTCCCGAATCTCCCCCTGGTGTATCTTTTGAACACCCCCCAGAAGAGAAAGCAGCGATTGGGGTGGAGGCACTGAAATTCAAGTATAGAGGTAAGAAGCATCTGCATTGTTCAATATATATACACCCTCACAACGCATAATACAGAAGGGGGTGTTACAGTGGAGGCACTGCTGAGATCCTGAAGACACACTCAGTGAAACCCATCAGCACAGACGTCATGGATAGTATAAGAGAAGAAGTGTTTCTGTGGTGTGAACAGCAGACTGTGGTCCCAACTCGATGTTTAGGGATCTATGGTGACTCTCAGGGAGTGACAGATGAGGAAGTCCTGCATATGCTCCACAAGATTTATGGGGTAGAGCATCATAAAAACTTGGATGGAAAGATAGAGATGTGGATAAGACCAGTCTGATCCTATGCGAGACGCAAGCAGAATTGGATAGAGATTTTCTTCCCTCTGTCGTTTCTGGGCCACAAAAACAAAAATGGCACATTGTGATTCCATTGAAGCCAAAACAGCTAGCCGCAGCACCTCTTCACGCTGAACTTCCGGATGGAGATATTAACAGACAAGTATTCCCTCAGGCCAGGGAAGAGAATTCTCAGTCACCCTCCAGTACTAGGAAAACTGATGAGGCTCAAAGCGATCTGTTCCTCACTGCTGTACAGAAACTGGTAGAGCAGTTAGAAAAGTCACAGCTTGAAGGAGACTACAGAAGGCTCCGACTTTTCTCAGGAATAAAACCAGTCCCTACTGGGGAAGAAACTTACGAGGCATGGAAAGAGATGGATTTCCAATACCTGGAGGAATGGCATTGCTCCGAATCCTATAAGAGACAGCGGATTGTTGAAAGCCTGCGAGGTCTCGCTGGAGAACTAATCCAAGCCGTACGGAGAAATGACCCCCAAGCCACTGTGCGACACTACTTAACGACTCTAGATCAGGAATATGGAATGGAAGAGGATGCTATTGATCTTCTCTATCAGCTACACCACACCTATCAGGAGTCAGGGGAGACATTGTCCAGTTATATCTATCGGCTGGACAAGCTGATCCACCTTATTGTGTCAAAGAAAGGAATACCCCTAGCAGAAGTAGACGACAGGCATATGCAACAGTTGTTACGGGGAGCTCTGTACCTTGACCCAGTAGCGATGAAGATAAGAAATGCTCATCTGGGACAAACATCATTTACTTTTCTTCAGTTGATACAGGATGTTAAACAAGAGGAAGCTATAGTTAAGTCCCGAGAGAGGGTAACCAAGAAAGTCAAGGCCGTACAGTCAAAGCTTGAGGCTGACCTTCCCAGCACTGAGTTAATGAAGATTGTGGAGAAACAAGGTGAACAGATTGCTCAGTTGTTGGAAATGCAGAAGCAGATTCAAGCACAGATGCTGAAAAACCACACTACCGAGCAACTGCACCCGAACATCCGCCCTCGACAAGTTCTCAAAGCTAACACGACTCAGAAGCAGAGCGATTGTTTCACTTGTGAAGAAGTTGGGCATTTCGCTAGACAATGTCCTCAGAGGAAGAGAAGAAAGGTGGTCACCCTCACCACCCCACAGGGATGGGAAGCTTTCGGAAAACTGAAAGGGAGGACCATTAACCTCCACACTGGCCCTCTAAGGAAAGCTAACACTAACACTGTGGGGAACTCTCACCTGGGATGGAGTCATTTGCCCAAAGTATTGCTGGGACCCACTCCTCACGTGCCTGCATGCCTAAATGGGAGACCTTGTATAGCCTTGCTAGATAGTGGTTCACAGGTGTCCATTGTGTTCGAGAAGTGGTACCGAGAGAATCTATCTGACTTGCCCATCAAGCCATTGACCATCTGGGGTCTGAGCGACAAGAATTATCCCTACCTTGGGTACATCACTGTACCTTTGAAGTTCCCACGGGAAGTAGCTGGAATAGAAGAAGAGGTGAAGGTGGTTGCACTTGTCTGTCCTGAGGCTGAAGGAGAACCTCCAGATGTCCCAGTGATTATTGGAACTAACTCCCACTTGTTCGAGATACTGGCCAACTGGTGCCAAGAGGAAAAAGTTATAGTAAAACACTTAAGATTCATCCTATGTGTCTGGCTGCTTATAAGAAGAAAGAGGGAAAGATTTCTCCGAAAGAAACCACTTTACAACTAGGAAGTTTTGATCAATGCTTTAATGGTAGTGATGCTAGTCAAGAAGACCGACACTGGCTAGTTTTGCAAATGCTACAAAGAGAGGCTGCCTTCTCTTCGGGGGACTGGGATTTAGGCCTAGCAACAGGGGTGGAGCACCACATAAGGCTAACGGACGACAGGCCTTTCCGAGAACGGTCAAGACGCCTAGCCCCTGCTGATTTGGATGATATTCGGGAACATTTAAGGGAGATGCTAGAGAATGATGTGATTGAGAAAACTGAGAGCCCCTATGCTTCTCCTACTGTGGTGGCTTGAAAGAAGACGGGAAAAATACGGATGTGCGTGGACTACCGGACATTAAACAAGCGCACTATTACTGATCAGTACACTGTCCCTAAGATAGACAAAGCCCTTGATTGTCTTCAGGGAAGCAAGTGGTTTTCTGTGCTAGACCTACGCAGCGGGTACTATCAGATATTGATGAGTCAGAAGGATGCTGAGAAAACCGCCTTCACCTGCCCGGTTGGATTCTTTCAGTTCAAAAGATTGCCACAAGGATTATCAGGGGCTACAGCCACTTTCCAAAGATGCATGGACGAAGTTGTGGGTGACATGAATTTCAGGGAAGTGCTGGTCTACTTGGACGATTTGATAGTATTTGGCCGAACATTGAATGAGCACAACGAAAGACTCCTCAAGGTATTGGATCGCTTAATAAAGAAAGGGTTGAAGTTGTCCCTTGACAAGTGTAGCTTCTGTAAAACCCAGGTCAAGTATGTGGGATATGTTGTGGATCGGGAAGGAATTTCTACAGATTCAGCGAAGATAGAAGCGGTGAAAGAATGGCCTCGACCAACAATACTGAAGGAATTAAGGTCTTATTTGGGGTTCTGTGGCTATTACAGAAGGTTTGTCCCAAACTACTGTAAACTTGTCAAGCCTCTTACAGATCTAACTCGAGGTTACCCCGCTCCAAGAGATTCCCATTGGAAAGAGAAGCCATTGTTCCGGGTAAATGATGCGTTCGGGGAAAGGTGGAATGAGGCTTGTGAACAAGCTTTTGAGGGATTGAAAACCTGCCTGATTCAAGCACCTGTTCTGGCATATGCCGATCCAGAGTTGCCATACATTCTGCATGTAGATGCCTCCTTTGAGGGACTTGGGGGAGTGCTATACCAAGTGCAAGAAGGAAGGTTAAGACCAGTCTATTACATCAGTCGAGGTCTCTCACCCAGTGAATGGAACTACCCGGTGCATAAGTTGGAGTTCCTGGCCCTTAAGTGGGCAGTTGTTGATAAACTTCATGACTACTTGTATGAAGTACCATTGGAAGTGCATACAGACAACAATCCCCTCACATATGTGCAGACCACAGCGAAGCTAGATGCAACTGGGCACAGATGGTTGGCGGCGCTGGCCATTTACAATTTCACAATAAAGTACAGGCCTGGGAAAAGAAATGTAGATGCCAATGCTTTGTCAAGATTACCGGGAAGGTTTGTGGAATCTCAGGAAGAAGAATGGATAGAGTTGCCAGCTCCAGACGTGAAGGGGATGTGTCATGAGGGACGTGTGGTCGTGCCTCCAGTCAAAGAATGCTTAACAGCTCTAGGGGCAATAACAGATGCGCTACCAAGACAATATTGCTGGCTGAGTCAAATGGAGCTTAGTGATCTTCAGAAGTTGAGTTCGAGCCAAGTCAAAGAAGATCAGCAGAATGACTCCTCTATAGCAGCAGTTAGGTGGTCTGTTAAACACAGACAAAGAATCCACCAGGGTAGTTTGAAAATGGAGGAAGCTATTTTGCTAAGCAGACAGAGAGAGTCATTGGTGGTGAAGCAGGGGCTACTGTATAGAGAAACCAGCCGCAGAGATGGCAGAGAGAGGAAACGGCTAGTATTGCCAAAGAAGCACCGTCCCATGGTTCTCCGTGCATTGCATGATAAACACGGCCACCTGGGAATAGAGAAAACCATGAGTTTAATTTCAGATAGATTCTACTGGCCGAAAATGGAGAAAGACATTGAAAGTTATTGTAAATCTTGTGGGACATGCGTACTTCGAAAATCCCTCCCAGAGAAGGCTGCCCCCTTAAAGAATATATCCAGCAGTGGGCCTTTAGAGTTAGTCTGTATTGACTTTCTATCAGTGGAACCAGATGAAAGCAATAAGTGTAACATTCTAGTGGTGACAGATCATTACACCCGTTATGCTCAAGCCTACCAGACAAAAGACCAGAGAGCCGTGACCGTGGAAAAAACCCTATGGGAAAAGTTCTTTGTCCACTATGGACTGCCTGCCCGCATTCATTCAGATCAGGGTCGGGATTTTGAGAGCAAGCTAATAAAAGAACTGTGTGAGGTCTGCGGGATAAAGAAGTCCAGGACTACGCCTTTCCATCCCCAAGGAGATCCGCAGCCGGAGAGATTTAATCGGACCCTTCTCAGCATGATGGGCACTTTGGACACTAAAAAAAAGGCACATTGGAGTAGGCACATCAGCCATTTGGTCCACGCCTACAATTGAACGAAAAACGAGCCCACGGGGTACTCCCCATATCTCTTAATGTTTGGACGGGAGGCTAGATTACCAATCGATATCTGTTTTGGAGTGGACACTGCTGATCCCCAAAAAAAGCCCCACTTGAAATACGTGGAGCAGCTGAAACAAGAACTAAAGGAGGCCTACGGACTAGCGGAAGCAGCTGCATCAAAAGCTGGACAACGAAACAAGGGTCGTTACGATCTACAGGTCAAGGAGCATATTCTGGAGCCCGATGATAGGGTTTTACTTAGACACTTGGGCCTCCCGGGGAAACACAAGTTAGCCAATCGTTGGCGAAAGGATCCTCATGTTGTGGTTGCGAAATTGCCAGACATCCCAGCCTATCGAATTAGGCCCAAGGGGCTGACAGGCCCTATAAAGACATACCTTCGACAACATTTGCTTCCCATCAGAGATGGTGTCCGGTTCTGGGAGGAGCCTGAAACAGATGAGCCAAAAGTGTCCACACCCAGAAGATCACGACGATTCAGAGAACCGATCACAGAAGAAGATGAGGAAGGAGATGATTGGGGGTATGATGCTCCAGGGAAATTGGGAGAAATAGATTGGAGACAAGATATCAGAAGGCCCACTAGGTCTACCGAGGGGGCCGCTGTAAGACCTCCACAAGTAGAAGAAAGGAGAACTATGGCTGCCATTTCAGGTGAAGGTGTCAACCCAAGAGTAGCTGGACGGTTGGATTCTCAGTATTCAGTGGAAGAAGGATCTAACCAGAGAGTTGACATGGATGGGGACGTCGTTGATCCAGATGGAGGATACACTGAACGCCCCAAAAGGGTGTTGGGGGGAGAGGAAGGGAACCCACCAGTTCAGGGTCGGGTCAAAAGGACCCCTAGAGCCCCAATGATGTTGACTTATGATAGTCTAGGTCATATGACTGAGATTCCTAAGCAGAGCCGGATTTACACTTCATGGGGCCCTAGGCAAGATGTCGGTTTGGGCCCCCCCCTTCACACACACAGTGGCCCCTCACACACACACAGTGGCCCCTCACACACACACACACACACACATAATACACGCACGCAGTGGCCCCTCACACACACACACACACACAATACACGCACGCAGTGGCCCCTCACACACACACACACACACACAATAAACGCGCGCAGTGGCCCCTCACACACACATAATACACAGACGCAGTGGCCCCTCACACACACATAATACATGGACGCAGTGGCCCCTCACACACACATAATACACGGACGCAGTGGCCCCTCACACACATAATACACGGACACAGTGGCCCCTCACACACACATAATACACGGACATAGTGGCCCCTCACACACACATAATACACGGACGCAGTGGCCACACACATACACACAATACACGGACGCAGTGGCCCCTCACACACACACATAATACACGGACGCAGTGGCCACACACACACACACACATAATACACGGACGCAGTGGCCCCTCACGCACACATAACACACGGACGCAGTGGCCACACACACACACACACACACACACACACACACACACATAATACACGGACGCAGTGGCCACACACACACACACATAATACACGGACACAGTGGCCACACACACACACATAATACACGGACGCAGTGGCCACACACACACACACACACATAATACACAGACGCAGTGGCCACACACACACACACATAATACACGGACACAGTGGCCACACACACACACACAATACATGGACACAGTGGCCACACACACGCACACACACAATACACGGACACAGTGGCCACACACACTAACATAATACACAGACACAGTGGCCACACACACACACATAATACACGGATGCAGTGGCCACACACACACACACATAATACACGGACACAGTGGCCACACACACATAATACACAGACACAGTGGCCACACACACATAATACACGGACACAGTGGCCACACACACACACGTAATGCACGGACACAGTGGCCACACACACACACACACATAATACACGGACGCAGTGGCCACACACACACACACATAATACACGGACGCAGTGGCCACACACACACACACATAATACACGGACACAGTGGCCACACACACACACATAATACACGGACACAGTGGCCACACACATATACACACATAATACATGGACGCAGTGGCCACACACATATACACACATAATACACGGACGCAGTGGCCACACACACACACATAATACATGGACACAGTGGCCACACACACACACACACACATAATACACGGACACAGTGGCCACACACACACACACATAATACACGGACACAGTGGCCACACACACACACACACACACACACACATAATACACGGACACAGTGGCCACACACATACATAATACACGGACACAGTGGCCACACACACATAATACACGGACACAGTGGCCACACACACACACACACACACATAATACACGGACACAGTGGCCACACACACACACACATAATACACGGACACAGTGGCCACACACACACACACACACACACACACACACACACATAATACACGGACACAGTGGCCACGCACACATACATAATACACGGACACAGTGGCCACACACACATAATACACGGACGCAGTGGCCACACACACACATAATACACGGACGCAGTGGCCCCTCACACACACATAATACACGGACGCAGTGGCCACACACACACACACACACACACACACACACATAATACACGGACGCAGTGGCCACACACACACACACACATAATACACGGACACAGTGGCCACACACACACACATAATACACGGACGCAGTGGCCACACACACACACACAATACATGGACACAGTGGCCACACACACACACACACACACACATAATACACGGACACAGTGGCCACACACACACACATAATACACGGATGCAGTGGCCACACACACACACACATAATACACGGACACAGTGGCCACACACACATAATACACGGACACAGTGGCCACACACACACACGTAATACACGGACACAGTGGCCACACACACACACACACACACACATAATACACGGACGCAGTGGCCACACACACACACACATAATACACGGACGCAGTGGCCACACACACACACACATAATACACGGACGCAGTGGCCACACACACACACATAATACACGGACACAGTGGCCACACACATATACACACATAATACACGGACGCAGTGGCCACACACACACACATAATACACGGACACAGTGGCCACACACACACACACACACACACACACATAATACACGGACACAGTGGCCACACACACACACACATAATACACGGACACAGTGGCCACACACACACACACACACACACACACACACACACACATAATACACGGACACAGTGGCCACACACACATAATACACGGACACAGTGGCCACACACACACACACACACATAATACACGGACACAGTGGCCACACACACACACACTTAATATACTACCCCACCCCTCCCCCAACTTACCTTTTTCCATCTAGGAGCTGTGGAGTCTTCATCCCCTTCACACATGGGACGGCACCTGTGATGTGGTGCACGTCCCATGTGACACACAGCAGGCCACACAGAGGAGGGAGGGAGGAGACCAGCCACCAGACTAGCCCCGTGTGGCCCCTCCCCCAATTCGCGGCACCCGACAAAAAAATTGCTCCTGTTACCCCCCCCAGCTGTGCCCCCCGAGAGCCGCTAGGTCCTAGGCAGGTGCCTAGGTTGCCTAGCGGTAAATCCGGCCCTGTTCCTAAGGTGATTCATCCTAGCTGGGTCTATCAGTGGCCATATCTGACTCCCATATCTGTTATGTCAGGGACTGTTGTGTATGGGTGTGAAAGTGTGTATAGACAGGATGTCTTAACCCTTTAAATTTGCAGGATGTGGGACAAGCCTCATCATTTGTTCATTGTGGACTTGCCCCACAGGGGGAGTGTGTAACCCCTGGGGATGCTGCAATTGGACTTGAGCACCCAGGGGCTAATAATCACAATTGCATCAGTAAGAAAAGAGATGGATATAACTATTTACCAGTCCAGGAGGTGGAACTACAAGTCCCAGAATACAAATAAGAAATTATTTTACAATTGTTGCTACAGGAGGGTTTGCATACTGTGACTGCTGTACCTCACTACAAGTGATTTAAAGACATCTAAAAGCCGCAATCTGGACACATGATGTTTCCCTGCCATGCTGCATCCATACAGAAGGGCCCCAACTTGCAGTGCACTGCTCCATTTGTGTGGCATGTTTGAATACTGTTGATGTGTGTGTTTGGCAGTGCATTGTAGAGCTATAAGGAAAATATATACATTCACCCCACAAGATATTTCCAGTATCAAGAGCAAGTAAGGTATCTGATATATTTTTGTATAAGGCTGTGACAGTTAATGTTCATATTGTATGCTGTTAATGTTATTGATTTATTGCGAGTTATTGTGTTAACTTGGTGTTCATAGTAAGAAGTGGTGCTCCACTTTCATCCACACTGTCTTATTACTGCATTGTATTGTTTGCACTATTATTTCAAATTCTACCAAAGTATATTTTTCTATACAAAGCTGCATACAGCGTTTCCATTTCAATAAATGTGCCTGGATGGCTTTTGCAGCACACAGTTTGTCACAGAGTGTTAATACTGGGCAGGGGGTTTCCCGAATCTCCCCCTGGTGTATCTTTTGAACACCCCCCAGAAGAGAAAGCAGCGATTCGGGTGGAGGCACTGAAAATCAAGTACCGAGGTTCAATATATATATACACCCTCACAATGCATAATACAGAAGTGGGTGTTACATTACAAAAAGAAGTGTTTTCTTGCAGATGCTTGAAGCAGTTTTCCTTTTTGGTGATTGCACTGGTGATTGCATTGCATTGGATAGCCATTATGGATTCTTTTTAATGCATTTTTTGAAACACACAGTACACATTTTTATATATTAAAGAGAGAGCTTTGACTGGTAGTTTACAGCTCATGATGTCAGAGAAAGATGCAACAGTGCGGTGAGGTGCTCATATGCTGCTCTGGCAGACTGATCAAATACGATTCTGCCAACATGTTTCGTAATAGTTAAACTTATTAAACAAAATCAGATATGTTTTCATGAAGGGAATTTTGGAAGGATGTGTTAGTAGGCGACTAAAGAAATTTGAGGATAGAGACATAAACCAGCCGCAGATAATGTAAAAGGATTCATGTATTTTTATAGCACAGGACTGACAGCTTTTTCCCTGCTTTGCTTTAGAAATGACCCACTGTGTCTTAAGTTATCACATCTAGGTTTTCCTAAATGTTACTACAACCGAATTCCAGTAGTTCCAAATCCCTCCTACTTTTGTGTTGGCCCCACCCACAGTTGATTTGGACCCGCCCACATGAGGTTACTTCAATAATTTTTTCCAGGGCCACTTTAAGTTCCCAATCTCCCCCTGACTATAGTAGACCGAATCGACCAAAGTTTATTAGACAAAGTTCAAGCTTAGCTCTGTAAACAGTCACAGCACTAAGTTCAGTGAGTGAAAGGTGCTGCTGCCAGAATAAGCCGCCTCTGTCATATCAGCCTGTAGCAGTTGCACCTGTCACTCACTAAGTGGCCTAGAAATGCAGTGCAGTGGGGAGGGGGATGGTTCACAAGGATGTCTGATAACCTTAAAGTGGCCATCCATGCTGCAGTTATGGCCAGTTAAGCAGCTTTATGCCGTGCGTGCGGAGAAAGCTCAGTGGGGCATAAATCAGAGAATAAGCCAGAGCGGGGACCTAAGGGGAAAAATGCTGGGGCCCACAGATGAAGGTTTGACGGGCCGTCTGTTGTCCATCACTGCTGCAAATTTATACACAGTACAGCTAGGATAGTTCTTGGTGTAAACCTCAGTATATTTATGTTTTGCACAACACTTCTGCTATTTATGTGTATTCTTATATTTCTTATGTTCTGTTCATGTATCTGTATGCCAGCTGTCTGGTGCTGCACAATGTGTGGCGCCTTATAATTAAACAATGATATTGAGGATCTTTAGTATCACTTCTCTTATTCTGTGTGTTTAGTGTAATCATTTCATCTCATATATTTCATAGATTGTAAGCTTACGAGCAGGACCGTACCTCTTACTTCTCTGTCTGTCTGTATTTCCCAGTATCGTTTTATTACTGTGTTTGTTCCCAATCGTAAAGCGCTACAAAATTTCCTGGCATTATATAAATTTTAATGATGATGTTGATGATATCATTATATATGCCTTATAAGTTATGTTTTAGAGAGAGAGGGCATCATAAACAAATACTGTACACTTATTTATTACGCAAAACTATTTTAAGTGTATTTGTTTAGCTTGAAAAATATATTAAAATGTTTAATTTGCCCTTTCATGTTTATGCTATTCTCAAGGTGCCAAAACAGGAAACAGGAGAGTGGCTTCTAATAAGTATAGTGAAGTGAGCTCAACAATAGGTGTTATCCAAAATCCCTGTTATAGTGTATGTGTATATCATAATATATTGACATAGGACTATAAAGGGCTCTAGTTTCACCAAAAGGGGGAAATGGTACACACAACCAAAAGTTGATAGCCACAGGAGATGTAATGTTGATAACTGTCCAACTGTGTAGCGAGAGCAGGGCACCAGGCAGATTCGTTAAAATAAAGGTTGAGCTTGTTTGGCTCACTGTATGGACAAAAAAAGCTAAGCATAAGCCCAGTATCTTTACATTTGGTGGCAGTGGTGGGATCATTTAGTCCTGGACACTCATCCATGTGGAGTTGCAGTGGTACTGTATATGACATACAGCCCAGAGCTCTGCAAAAGTTGGCACCCACACTTAGCTGAAAGATGTCTATCATACGTCAGCGCTGTTCTCTGCGCTGCATTTACTAAACCCAATGCTCAGGCATCCGTTGATTTTATGGGAGCAGAACATTTATTTAAACCTGTCCTTGAGCACTATTTAGTGCCAGAGTAGCAGGTCTCCCTGCCTCTAGCATACTGTGCTGTCAGCAGATCTCCCATCCCAGGACTCGATAACAACCCGTTACCAGGTATGCTAAGAGGCAGCATAAAATGCTGTGACCTATGGACCTTCTAGAAGTGAAGTCCAAATCGTCTGATGCTGGTCCCTGATAAAAACCAGGGGGTCCATTAGACTCCATGTCTTTGCTCTGCCAGTACAAACCTTGGCTGACAGTGAATCCGACCTTTCTCCGTTTCAGGCGTAACATAAGTAAACCTAAACTTCCCAGCTAGCAGATAGATATATCCTGCAAGGTTAGAGTAGAAATTTCAGCGGAGCTGGAACAGTCCTCTCAGAAGACCAGCAAGTAGCACCTACAGGAGTTGTGTCAGTCAAGGGGAATAAGCTTTGTCCCAGTGAAGACTAAACATCCGGTTGATGGCCAGCGATCTGGAGCATCCCAGTCATATGGGTGACGCCAGCTGTGACAAGGAGAAAACGATGGTGTAACAGCAGAGAGTTTCTGAGCTTCAACCAGTCAGGAGTGAGAACTCTGGCGAGTCTGTGGGACTGCTTTCTGAGCAACTGGCTGCCCTAGGCCCATATGCGGCTGCAAGTGAGTTTGCACCATTGAATCGATTCTAAAAGAGCCAACCTGGCATCCTCCACAACCTATTGAAGCTAGCTAAAGCGACCATGGGGATAGCACCAGACCCCTTCTGGATTACAGAGATGTACCCATGTTCAATGAGGCAATGACAAGCATTAATACCACTTGCAGGTTTCAGGCAATGATGAGGGTACATGGAATTGAGAAGGCAGGCTTTCCATGATACCAGGGACCCAGTCTCACGGGAAGGGGTTTGAAGCCTATAATGCAGGGGTGTCCAACCTTTTAGCTTTCCTGGGCCACATTGGCAGACGACGAGTTGGTTTGGGCCGCACATAAGATACACTAACAATAACGATAGCTGATCATCCAAAAAAAACATAGAAAACATAGTTAACATATATATATATATATATATATAGGAGAAAAAAGTGATATCTATATATATATATCACTTTTTTTTCAAATCCCCCTATACTTACCTTTCAATCGCCCTGGTCAAAAAATCCTCTCTAGTTATTATACTATAATCACTTTTTGTATTGTTTCGATGCCATATCATTTAAGCCAGGCATTGTATATCAGGGTGCCCTGACCAGGCCTGCGGTACCTGACATATACACCACTGTGACCCCAAATTGTGACCTGTTTTGATAATTACACCACTATGTTAGTTAAGGGATAACAACTTATAATGGGCCAAAGAGAATAATATATAATGCCCCATTAGTAATACAAGAAGGAGTATGTAGCAGGGAGATAAGGTCCATGATGCTCCAGGACCAGGTGACTTTTATTCACTTGTCAGCGTCCCTTGAAATAATAAAAAATATCCCCATAAACTTACCTTTTAATCGGCTTGTTCTCCTGTCCTCTTCTTTTCTTTTCTCCAATTCTGTGCTGCTGATTGTTCTTCTCCCGCGGGTGTCTCCTCTGTGCTGCGCTCCGCAATGGATGTTGGGCGTGATGACATCACGCCCGACATTCACTGCGAGCGCCGCACGGAGGAGGAGACAAGGGAGGGAGTAGGAGTACCAGCTGACGTGACCGCAAGGTAAGTAGTTTCTTTTCTTTCTTTTTTTTGCAGGATTTTTTTTTCCATTAAGAGCGTTGCCCCCTTGCCACAACCAAAACTCCTTCTGGGCCACATTTACAGGCGTGCAGGGCCGCATGCGGCCCGCAGGCCACGGGTTGGACAACCCTGCTATAATACATTGCAGAGTGTTCCTTTAAGTACCTAGATTGTTGTAGAGCCTATCAGCAGTCTGCAGAGTGTATGAGAAGGTGAGAGTGACCCTGATGTCTCATTTCATGGTTTCCTCTAAGACCTACAGGACAAGGTTCTGGATAATGACAAACAGCGGCAGCAGTTCCCATGCCAGCCAGCTAAAGATAGCTTGTTCCCGGTGGCTGGAAGGTAAATGACTCATAGTACATCAGTACCACGACACACATTTACATTAAGGGTCGTTTACAAACCGCAAAAATGCAGTCATAAGCCTTCTTTAGGTCACACCTATATCATTTCAAGGTAGACAAAGGGCTAGATTTACTAAGCTGCGGGTTTGAAAAAGTGGGGATGTTGCCTATAGCAACCAATCAGATTCTAGCTGTTATTGTGTAGAAAGCACTAAATAAATGAAAGCTAGAATCTGATTGGTTGCTATAGGCAACATCCCCACTTTTTCAAACCCGCAGCTTAGTAAATCTAGCCCAAAGACTTCACAGTCCTTTGAAATGCACCTGTAAAATAGCTTTACGGGTTTGCAGATGCATCTAAAAATGTCTATGGAGGATACATTAAATAAGCCCAAACTTTTGATACTTTAGGACTACCACCTTTATTCTTTTTAACTTTCATGTTTTTCTTTTTTACAAATAGACAACCGACCTAGGTGGTAAGGACCTGTCCTGTTTATACAATGGATCAACCCAGTGCTTCATCAACGATGTCACCCTCAGGAAATGCCTCCAGTATCTTCACCCAGTACACCCCAGTGGCATTCATCACACCACCAAGTAGACAAGCTCAGGATCATCCAGATTTCATGTAGAGCAACTGCCCCCAGGGCAGAGGAGCATTCCAGAGGCCCCTTTGTTTGTCCCAGGAACAGCTTTTGCTCTCTGATGCACCAAAGATAAAAGGGACTGGGCCCATCAGTAAGCAGAATTAGTTGATCTGTCTTCTCGTGTGCTTTTGTCCTAGACAGATATATATAGAGAAAACCAGAGAAAAAATAAGCGCTCAGTATATCCCATGTTGTATATGGTACCAGCTGCATGGCAATATAAATGCCCATATATGTATACAAAACAAAAATACACTTGTTGTCAGTGCTTATTCTTAACACTGCATATCTGTGTGTATCTAGCAAAATGAAAACATATACGGTATTAGGTTATATTTTGAACAAAACATTTAAGCCTGCATCCCAGCTTCAAGGGCACCTTATTGTATGCAGGTCCTATACTGACCTTTATGCTTTAAACACCATTAAAATGAAATGCACTCACCTCCCACATTTAGGGGCTTAAATGTTTTGATCAAATTATGAACTAATACCTCATGTTTTCATTTTGCTAGATACACACAGATATGCAGAGTTAAGGATAAGTGCTGACAACTGTCTGTGTTTTATATACATATATGGATAGCTCTCTTACTAGATCCAGCTGATGTAGAATTGTTTGAATCATCAGCCTGGATTACAAAATGGAATCTAGTAGCCATGATTGTTTTTATATGCTACAGCTTTTAAAGAAACTATGTTTTGCAAGAAACGTTTATGGCATATTCACGGAATGTACGCTTTACAAGGCTGTACTGTTTTGTTTTTGTGCTTATTTTAGAAAGACAGTGATATGAGAATTAGTGTCTCCAACTGCTGAGGCAAGGCCACACATTTTAACACATTGCAGTTAGGGAGGCACATTCTTTGAGTTGAGGTGCATGTAATTAATAGTTATCCACTCAATCAGTGTAAATGCCAAGAAAAACACCCATCTGCGATGTGCCAAGATTATTACTTAAAACATATGGAAAAGTGTATTATTGTTACATTCTGATCTGCTTAGTCAGATGGTCTGTGTACATACAACTTAATAAACTTGACTATTAAAAAATATCCTCTGACTTTCATTTTAACAGCTACGACAGTTTTGGTAGACATGGCATGATTTAAGCTAAATCTTCTAGGGGTCCGAGAGCTAGCAGATAAAGACTTACTGCCAATGCAGTACTGGCGGCAGCCATTAGTTAAGAACTTGTTTTCTGCTTCTGCTCATGAGCTCTCATTGGAACTGTCTCTCTGTGTTGTCCTGGACTCTTGGAGGTACCAGACGCAATGATAAAGTCTTGCCCTGTCTGTATAGCTGTGGTGTACAGGACCCAGGCAGAGTTAAATAATGCAACTAGCGTGTTGTGATGTGAACCGGTAACTTAAATGGAGAAAGGGTAATCTTTGCTTCTGGAAATCCCGGCGGGGTGGGGGTGGGGGGACGTTGGAGGCTAGTTACATTTACAGGAAACATGATTTAATTGCTGATAAGTGGATAGAAAAAAATGTAGGGATAACAGTGCTGCTCTAAGAAAATGTAAAGCTGCCAATGTGGGTCTGTACGGGACGAATTCCAAACTTCCCAATAGACTATAATACAAAAACCATAATATTGACAGACGGCGCTATGAATCACAATATGAAAAATGGAAATAGGGTGCAGAAATATAGCAGAACCAATGATTATAAATACAATGACAACATTGTCATTGTATTTATAATCATTGGTTCTGCTATATTTCTGCACCCTATTTCCTATTTCCATATTATGGTAATTGCTGATAAGTACCTTAAGCGCTGCCATTAACAGACTTCTGACAAATTAACCTTCCCTATAAACTCTGATGTTGAAATTTTGGATAATAAGAGGAGAAAGTGAAGTAAACAGTTTGATGAATGAAAGTTAATCTGTGGGTTACAGAGAGTAAGGAAGTAAATTATATCCCACAGATATATGTATATGGGAAAGCTAGACAGTGTGTGCTTACTTTTCTGTGTAAAAATCTCTCTGTGTTACAAGAAGAGTCTGCTGCTGCAGGGCAGGGGCGGATCTAGAAAATTGCTATACCCCGGGCGATTTAGGGGGGGGCGATTTAGGCCCCGCCTCCTTTTTGACATCTAAGGCTGCTGGCGACTGCACACTATGTGCAGGTCCGCTCTGCAGTGACAGTGTGCTGCCCGGCTGCTATGATTGTGTTTTAAACACAATCAGAGCAGCCGGGCAGCACACTGTCACTGTCAAACGGACCTGCACATTGTGTGCAGCCGTCGGCAGCAAGTCCCTGCTAGGGGGGCCGATTGCACCGATCGCCCCCCCCCCCCCTGGATCCGCCACTGCTGCAGGGGGATTGGTGCTGCAAAATTCTGTTCTTAACAAATATTGTACACTGTAAAAGAACTCTTGGAAAACACTGTATTGTTTATTGGACAATGCATGCATAGTTGGGTTTTTTCAAGTATACTTCAATAATTCAAGAGTAATTAAAATGTCTCCAGAGCAGTAACAACACATTGAAGCTGATCAGTATTTAAAATAATTTTTTGTAAAAATCATGCTGGGACTTGGGAGTTTCACAGTTGTAGGCTGTACAATATCAGTCATTTATTTTTCTATTTTTCCCTCTTTCAGTGCAGGAGTGTTTGTTTATAGTTCATGGTGCGTTACTAGGAGAATAACATTAGTTTTCTACTTTTCAATTTTATATATGTATAAGCAGGAAGATGTAATTGTTTACCTTCTAAACTTGTACAAGTATAATTTTACTACATTTCTGGATATCATTCTAAAGTGATTTTTGTTAGTAATTTAACTTGTGATCCAGTGCTGGAAATTCAGCTAGGTCACTTAGTTCTATTGTAGGTGTGTGTACAGGATCAAGGTATACTGCAGTTTCAAGCCGATATATATTGCAAATACCACTTGATAGTGCATAAATGTCTGTTAATTTATGCATTTTAACCTATTCCCATAAACTGTAGACTGCTGATTCCCTCAGCTTTACACCATCCATTAATAATGTTAATCTTAACACTCTAAAACTTAACTATAATAAAGACACGACAACTTTGTAGTGGCAAATAAAATAATCTTTTTATTTATTTATTTTATTTATTCTTACCTATAAAGGGTGGCGGCGAGAGCGATTCAATCAGCTAACAAC
Organism: Mixophyes fleayi; assembly: GCF_038048845.1. NCBI lineage: Eukaryota > Metazoa > Chordata > Amphibia > Anura > Limnodynastidae > Mixophyes > Mixophyes fleayi. Next base: position 100,533,084 of record NC_134409.1, read on the forward strand.
TAATATCTAAAACTGAACAGTGTATGGCCCACAGGCACTCACTACTGGTCCCAGGCACCACAGTCCTTTACGATTGGCCGGTGCTAAATCTGGCGTTATCGTGACCACTCCTCTCTGGGCTCCCCAAGACGTACGCGGACAGTGCAGGTCAAGGGGTCCTCGCCACAGAGGTACCAAGAGCCAGGGTGCTTCGAAAGGAGCAGTGACTTGCGGCCAATCAGCGGTAGCACCGTATGAATTAGTCGCTGATTGAAAAAGCTCTCCTGCATGCCCAACCTTTATTTGTACATCCCTAACTTAAACCTAACTTAATAAAATTGGGCGGGTGGGCGGGAAATCCCGATGCAAAAGTAAGTTGCAATGCCTAGCCAGGAATATATATGAACACCTCCTTTCACTCCTTCCCCTAACATCCGGGAGCAGCAACTTCCTGGCACATTAACCCCTAATGTCCATGTCCTGCTTCGTGACAAGCAGCTCCGTTTATCTCCATTCAGCTTAAGGGCTTCATTCTTAATAGATAAGAGTCAAGGCTTACATGCTTTCTTTTACAAGCATGTGCAATTTTTGTTTAAGACAAACTCTTTCAAGGATTCAATAGTTCAGCATTTTCTTTTATTTATTTTTTTCAAATTATTTTTTATTGTTGACATTCTGAAGCAAAGCAATACAGAATATAATATTGATGGACATAGTATTTAAGTGACTATGTATTAAGTAGCATTGTACAATCAATATCTATTATGAACTACAATGGATAATTTTAAATACACCATATAACAATAAAGTGCTTAACATGTATAACTCTGGTTAATGTATATAACACATACGAGAACAATTCGAGTAGTTTTGACAGACGATAAAGATATATGTTTAATGTGCTCTATAATAGAATAGGTAAGTCATCAGCAACAATTCTCAATTCATACCATGAGGTTGACGAGAACCATTTATAAGTTTGTGATTTAATATCCAACTAACCGATTCGATGTAACTTTCCCACATTTTTAACTTTAGACTCTCTAGCAAGTGAGGCTTCAAGCCAATCCATCTGAATATATATAACAAATTTTCTTTAAATACATTGAAGGGATGAGTCCCAGGTTGTTACCATACCTGTAAAATGGTCTTTCTAGCCGCTGCACTGAGGGTCAGAAGGAGTCGTCTACCATCCCTAGTCACACGTTGACCCTTAGGTAGGGTCTCCAGTATTGCCCAATGAGGTGTAATACACTTCATGACAGCGTTGAAAAGATGTTGAGCCCATCATGATACTGTGGTGAGGGAAAATATATGATCTATGGTAAATATTTAAAAATAATTCAGTATATATGGTTGCTGGTATCAAACGGCAAGAAACTTCTAGATTCTTCAGAAGAGTATCTATTGTTAGATCTGAGAATGAACGTAACCATTGAGAAAGACCTGTTATAACCTTAGAGTGGTCAATTCGATCTCTGATGAAATTATAATGGAGGGTGATAGTCTTACATTGAAGAAGATTACCAGACAAAAGGGAATCCAATGAGTTCTGTCAATAATCTGGTGAGAATTCTCTAATTACATTAGTGATATAATGGTGTACCTGAAAATATGCAAAGGGAAAGGGACTAAGAAAATGTAATTCTCTACCACCTGGGCATATGTAAGGGGTCGCTTATTTGGAATATCCAGCAAACAGCCTATAATGGTAATACCACGTTCTTTCCAAGCTATGAAAGGGTAGGAAGATGAGCCATTTTGAAAGTCAGGGTTTAATGTGAGTGTTTGAAAAAGAGAGTTATGAGAATTTAGACTTATGTCTCAAAATATGCCAAATTTTGCATGTATAAGAGAGGGTTATCTTTTATATCTTGGGGAATTGTCCCGGTCTTGCATATGTAAGAAGGAGACCAAGTTGACATTTGCAATAAGGTTACTTTCTAACAAAGTATCTGTGTAAATATTTGTGCCATGTAACCAATCTCTTAGGTGTCTATGTAAAGCTGAGTGGTTATAGTGTGTGATGTTTTGGAAGTTAATCCCACCATTAGATTTTGGTTGTTGCAATTTGATCAAACTGATCCTTGGCCTCTTATTATTCCAGAAAAAAAGAGCAGAAAAGTGAGTTAACCTATTTTGTAACACGTTGAGTGAGGAGAAGAGGTTGGCATTGCATAAAATACATTAGTATGGGGAATGACACCATTTTTATTACATTCACCCTCCCTAGATAGGAGAGCCAATGAAGACCCCCCCCCCCCCAATTCTTTGGCAATAGATTATATAACATTTGAGATATTTAAGTGATATAAAGATGAAGGGTTTTTGCTGATTTGAACCCCAAGATACGTTAAACATTTGGTAGCCCATGTAAATGGGATATCACTGTCCCACATTGGGCAATTAGTTCGTGATCTAAGGTACAGAGCAGTAGATTCTTCTACATTAATAGATAATCCTGATATAGATCTAAACGCATCTATTTTTTTTTTTAATATTAATCATAATGAAGAATCGGGATTGGCCAAATACGATAAGATATCAACAGCGAATGCTGTGATTTTAACTTCACAGTGACCGACCCGATTCCTTGAAATTCCTGGGTTTGTTGTAAAATGCGTAATAAAGGGTCCAAAGAGAGGAGGGCTGAAAGTGGACAACTTCGGTGTTTACCACTCTCCCACAAGCCATTCAGAAGAAATGTAGTATTAGGTGTGTTGTAAAAATAGCGAATAAGACCGATAAAAGCATCTCCAAATGCCCTACGTGACAATATGCAGGCCCGGCGCTCCCATTAGGCAAGGTTAGGCACTTGCCTAGGGCGCCGGGCTCTGGAGGGTGCCTGGAGGGCGCCACAGAATAGTAAATGACTTTAAAACTGTGCGGCGACCGCTGACCATACCTGTCACTGCCGCCGCACAGCATTCAGATGCACGGGGAGGGGGGAAGAGGCTATTTTGTCACCACCGCCGCCTCTCTGCTCCGTCTCCTCCCCTCCACTTACTAGTGTCAGTGAGTGGAGGGGAGGAGACGGAGCAGAGAGGCGGCGGTGGTGAGACATGGTAAGGAGAGGAGAGAGGAGGGAGGAGGGAGGAGGGCGGCGATTTTTGCGGGGGGGCGCCGCTTTTTTTAAAAATGCCTAGGGCGCCGTGGACCCTAGCACCGGCCCTGACAATATGTTATATGACAAGAGAGTCCCTATAGACAAAAGCACTTAAAAGCAGACCTGTGTGCTTCTGTAACATTACACTTACCTGCAAAGAGTTAATATTCCCTGTTCCAGGCCGACCAATAGCAGTTAGGTGTGAGTCTCCTGGATTTCATATAGATTCCCTCTGGCTGTTTAGACGCCCTCAGTCTGCTTCACAAGATCCATGGGTAGAACCTGTTGGAGAAAGGATTTGTATTTTACAATTTTCCTTTACTGTGTTTTCATTTTGTGTATATTTTCCTTTTCAGTTTTTTACTATTCACCTTATCCCTCCCTTCAGTTGTTCTTTTTTTCCCACTTTACTTATTTTCTATTCTCTCTCTCCTTCACCCCTGCTCCCCACTTTTCATTCCACCATTTCCCTTTCCTTCTCCCCCCTATTTACCCTTTCTGCTTCCAGACATTCATAGAAGCTGTACAGCAGCCTTATTATCTTGTTTAGTGCTTCTGGGTGTTCGGGTCTACTCCCTGCACACCATGTCCTGTAACCCTCTGTTTCCTTCCAGTGAGTTATCCCCCACCAGCCCCCCTCACAGTATCTCACCATATATGATATATATATATATATATATACACACACACACACACACACACACACACACACACACGTGTATACACATACATGCATATACACCTCAAGTCCTCCTGTATGTGCCCAACCCTATGCTGCCCCGAAATTCCCCTATTTTAGAGTCAGATTTGGGAGTGTTCCCCTCCAGCTTTCCTCACACGTCCCCCTTTTTTGCCCCGCTTGGCGTGAATGGACGGCCCGTCACCCCCCCCCCCCACCCCCTTCAAGTTCTTCTCCAGCAGCAACACCCCCCCTACATACCTAGGGGTCTTACGAAAACACAATTCTCCCCTCTTTTTACCTGGTTTCCAGCCCTGCGTGCAGCTCATGTCTGAGTATTAACCACTATGTCCAATTTTAGTACCACAGATTCCAATGGGACAGGACATCTTCCGGACACCACACCAGGGCGTCAAAGCGGCTCGAGTGTTGCGGACGCCGGAGTTTGATGCTCTACAGTGGGTCATGCAGAAGCAGGAGGAACCAATGAAAGGGAGATCGATAAAGTGCCACTGGTGAGTATGGCACACCCTCTACATCGGGCTACTATACATACCAGGCTGTATTCTACGACTGTTAACAACTCTTCTGTTTTCCCCGAGGTCGTTCTACACGGGGGAGGTTAGTACACACTCAGAATGTTAGGCAGCATAACGGCGAGCCTACCTAATGCAGCCACACAGCTCAACACGCAGGATAGTGACAGGGATAAGTTGGTAATGGCGCCCCTAAGGGAGATATCAGGGTGGCGACTTATGAGTCCTACCACGTGCACTGCCGGTTCTTCATTTTTCACATTTTTCACAGTGGCCTCCACTGCTCACGGGACTCACGGCAGGCTAGAGCATGCGTAGCTCCCTCCATATTAGAAGCAACGCTTTATCGTTTGATAAAAATGTATGACGTCCATATGACAACTGCTTTTGAGTAAGCTCGGTAGTTAACCCTGCCTATCGACGGGGTTTTACAGATGGAGAAATAGGTTAGCATTGAAGAGTTTGAACTGAATTACCGTGCTTACGAGCATTGGGACTGTGTCCCCCACGCATGGGGGGCATTGACATGCCCTGCAATGGGATAAATAGGATTTTGCCAACAATACATATGCATATGCCCTTATACCTTCAACATCAGCAACAATGAGTTTGATTTTGTAGGGTAAAAGTTTCATATCCAGAATTTGTTTTTAATCATTTACTGTTTCAATTAATATTTATTATTTTTTTTTGTTTAGGTATATTTTATAGCTACACTTACACGTATAGCTACATTCAGTCAGTTATATGCACATTTAAACGTCATTCTATGAATAAGATTGGAATTTCTAGGAATTGTTGTCTTTCTTTATGATAAAATAGACAACAGATGGCTGGCCTATTATAAATACCCGCCGCTCAGTGTCTTGCCCATTACGGGGCATACCCAGTCTGCAAGTATTTCTGTGGCTAGATGCTATTAACAAGTAGATTCAGTGTTAGCATCAGCTTTAAAAGTCATTGAGCATCATATACAGCTACATCATTGAGCTCTTTCATTAATGTTTCCCGATTGGCCCACTCTATTTGTACTTAGCTAGTCCTGTTTTACTTAAATTTGTGTCTACTAATCTATGGCCTTGGATTACGAGCATTATGTCAAATAAATGTTCAGTAAATATGGAGTTCTTATCTCAGCTATAATTCCTCGACACACTAACTCTAACTTCGGGGTCATGTTATGTTTAGAGCCGTAAATTAGAATTCTAGCGCCTGGGGCGAGAAAGACAACTGCTGCCCCCCTAGCACTCAATTTTAACCAAATGAACCTAAAATATTCCTGAATTGCACCCCCCCTTCAGCGTTATGCCCTGGGCGATCACCCCTGTCGCACAGCCCTAGTTACGGCCCTGGTTATGTTATAATTGTCACAAATCCGCTAGGATGAGTGGGATTCTGTTGGTTATGACTGGGATTGGCAGGACTCCTCCCAGAGGCGCGGAGTCTAACAGAGAGGAAGGTTTTCACCAGGGAATCCGCAAGGGAATTTGGGTTTCGCAGCTTCCACCGTGCAGGTCGTGGCCCTCCAGGGAAGTTCCCAGTATGAAGTAATAGAGAATGGACACAAGAGATGAGTTGCCCCAGATAACCACTAAGGAGTGGATGATGATAAAGGTAGAGGCAGTACACAAGGATAGATAACACGTGGAGCACTACATCAGTTAACGTCAATCGATGGACTAGGTAAATGTGAATTACGACCACACACTTGGAGATAAGGGAAGTGATGATCTACGGCAGTTACCACTAACGAGTGGAGCAGGTAAGCAGAGATCAGCGGCAGTGCACAGAGAGGTAGAGAGCGATCATCCACGGCAGTTACCACTAACGAGTGGAGCAGGTAAGCGGAGATCAGCGGCAGTGCACAGAGAGGTAGAGATCGAACACATGGAGGAATAGGGAGCTGTTTCCAGGCCAGGAGACTGACGCGAAGAACCAGCATTGAGGAATAAGGAGAGGAGCCTTATAAAGGAGCGCCCAAGGAGAGCAGCCAATGGAAGCACCGGACAGGTAGAACATGTGAAACAGTCTGCACAGGGCCGTCGCGAGAGCCAGAGTGGGGAAAAACGGAGGATCAGGAAGCAGATAGGTGCGCCGGTTCCCGAGTGGCGGCGTGTTACAATAATATTTGGACGAAGCGGTAACAGTATGAGAATGTCCAAGTACAGAGCTTCAGTCACTACTCTTGACAGTGGTTAATACTTTATTTGTAACATGGGCTTCATGGGAAAGCAGGACTTCCATGTCTTAGTGAGCGGAAAACCTGGCGCTTTCGATGGCTTATTAACATTATATACCGCTTGCTTACACTAATTTAAAATCATAGCACAGCCTGACATTATTGTGGAGGATAGCAGCAACGAGATCATTGCAGGATATTGTTATACTCTACGTTTCATACTATTCTTCTACTCTTGCCAAAACAGTTGTTCGTGCGCCACAGGGCGACACATCACTTAACTTTTGCTGGCATAACAGGCATTATTACCCCCTGTATGTATGTAGGTATATATATATATATATATATATATATATATATACACACACAATACACATATATGTATTCACACACTAATAAACCTCAAGGAGATGTTTGTCTACAGAGCGCCAACAAACACCGTCTCCATGAGTGGGTTTATGGCATACTAGCTAACCACAAGCAGAGGTTTGAGAAGTACCATTCGTTAACAGGCTTTAGTTGCCATCTGTTTACCTGCAGACCTGATCATAGGTCCGGTGGATCTCGCACAGAATACACAGCCTTCAGTTGCAAAGTGTGTCACACAATAGATTTCCCCTTTGACTATTTTCAAGTGGAGCAACTTTTTCGCCATCTAGCGATGGTTTCCGTTTAGCTCACAAAAACTCAGCAACCATTCAAGTATGAGTGGGGCAGCTAAAGCTGCAGCTTTGGCTCTGTACAGTTAAAATTAGGGAAGCCAATAGATACAAGGCCTCTCAAACAACACACATTAATTAGCACAGTTTGTTTACCAGGCACATGTTACTCAGCAACACACAGATTATACTTAACACTGGAAGGTTCCTGACATACCATGTTTGTAATGAAGCTAGGGCTCCCTCTTTGCGGCTGATCCATCCATAGATCAGTCAGCCTTCCGTATACGGGGTCGCTAGCTGTCACGTGGCTATTTCACAAGGAGGCAACAGAAATACAGCTGACACAAACGTTGCTGGATCTACTTGCGCCCAAAACATAAAGACTGAGATTTGCCTTCTAACATTAACGAAACATATATAGGCCAAGAGCTCCCAATCCCCCTTGGTTTTCTAGTGCATTTAGTCAGTTCCCCGATCACAAGCTATCAGTTTACATGCACCTTTCAGAAACTTTACATTTTCTGGGTTTAGACCATTATCAATATGGCACTCACTCCTTTCGGATTGGGGTGGGTATGTTCGCAGCCTTTGCGGGCTCATCAGTAGCAGCCATCAAAACACTTGGTAGGTGTTAATCTACAGCATATAAGAAATACATTCAGCCTGATTTTTGAATCTTGTTCTCTTCTTCCCTTTTTCCCCAAACACAGGGCTTTGGTGCTTGTCACTTTTACTCAAGAGCATGAAGTGATTTTTTCCTGGATCAAGGCCTGACTAGTGGTGAGCCTCCAGGGTTTTTTCATGTTTTTACCTTCATATGGGTTACCGTCCTCCTTCCACTCCACTCCCCCTCCTCCCCACAAAGCAACCCTTTGGAGTTCTGATGATGCGGATTATGTGTTCACCGCACAGCATAGCATATGTTGCCAGTAGCTGCCACAGAGTAAATTTCGTCCTGATTATGTGGATGATGTGTTCACCGCATGGAATAACATTTGTTACTGGAAGCTGACAAAATAATTTTGTTCACAGGCCCCGCTAATCAAGCCAAGTGTATTCTGGATAATTGACCACTCCTATGTGTCCTGGGCGGTCAGACACGACATGGCCGAGAACACTTCCTATTTTACCGTGCCAGTTGAGATTTATTGGATGGATAGATGAGGCCTCAGTTTGGCAGGACCACCTCCTTTGGCTGGCCTGACTAATCGAGCAATGTGGCCTGTCTGACATCTTAGTGATCCACATGGGCGCCCATGCCAAGTGGTCCCCTGCCTAAGCTGGAAAACAAACAGCCCCCAAAAGATCAAGGGGAATTTAGTCAGAAACTCAACTGGTCATTTTCAAAAGGACATAATGTAATCGAGGGTACCCGTAGACCATGTCCAGTTATTTCGTAAGGGGGTGTTCACCTCACTACAAAGAGCCTAGGTGGTGTTTATTACACAGATCTATAGCGCTGTCTATCCCCTAAGAAAACCAGCGGTGGTAGGAAGGGCACTGCGATAAGCGGCCGATACATACGCCGTCATCACTGATTGGCCACAGGTCACTGCCCCCTTCGAGGAATGTGACTTTTGGTCCTTTATATACCTGTTTATGAGGGTACATCATTGTGAGTCTAGAGGGGGTGTGGTCACTGATGCCAGATTTAGCACCAGCTGAGCAGGAAGGGATTTGTTCCCTGTGTTAGTGAATTAGGGCCGGTTCGCCATCCACACTTGGTTCGGGTAATCAGTCGGTTAGATGTCCCGCAGTGCACTTTCTTTGCCACCAAGCTTTCACTTATTAATAAACTGTGACCTATTTAGCCACTTTATAGTGTCTTTATTTTAATTAAGATACGGCATATTAAAGGTTATTGTGAAGGGGAAGAAAAGGCAAGCAGAATATGCAGTTTATAAGTGGGGCCACAAGATCATGTTGAATGCCTTGTTAGCATCAAGACTAAGAAGTATAGTCTAAGTTTGTGAATTATTATAAGACACAACCGTGGCTGCAATAGCGGCTCTAATACCATTAACTGATTGGCGTCCCTTCACAAAACCCAGCTGGTGACTTGTCAACAGATTAGGTAGAAAAGAATGTAATCTAGTAGCCATAATTTTTGCCAGGATTTTGAAATCAACGTTGAGAAGTGTGATACATCTATAAGAGGACACCAGCTGGGATCTTTATTAGGTTTTGGAAGAAAAAATGTATGGTCCTCATTAAAATTTGGATAATGTGGAGTATGTTTATGGATTGTTTGATATAATTCTAAGACAACAGGTGATGTGTTATGTTGTGTCAATTTATAGTACTCACCAGCAAAGCCATCTGGACCTAGGGCTTTATGAGACATAGGCTCTTAATTGTAGAAGCAATTTCTTTTAGAGTAATGTCCATATCATGGATCTCTCTTTGATCTGGGGTTAATTTTGATAGGCGGGCTTCATTTAATAGTTTGTGTTGTCAAATTAAATCAATTGGGCTTGATTGATAAAGATCTTCATAATATTTACAAAATTGGTCAGCAATGGCATCAGACTTTGTATGGACATAACCTGAAGAGGGGTCTTTAATGGCTGTAATATAATTTATTATCTGGTCATGTTAGCCAGGATCTTACCCGGTTTTCCTCCTCAGCGGTAATATTTGTGGGTAATGTAATCTAAATTGCATTGTGATTGTGAGAGGAGAAATGTTTTGCGTTATTGTCGAGAATGTTTATAGGTGTTGAAAGAGTCGCCATTCAGGTGATCCACAAAAGTCCTAAAGGCAGAAGACATTGCTTCTTGAAGGGAGCAATATTTAGCATGTGTGTCACATTTGAGTTTAGCGATATAATTGATGTGACCATGCATTCTTGCTTTTGGCACTTCCCAAAACAGGACTGGGTTGTCTAAATGATCAATGTTGTCATCAACATAGTTCATTCATTTATCATTAAGAAAACTTTGAAAGATGCCAGATAAGTTAGGAAACGCCGAAGGCAAGTAAAAGAGGATGGAGAGGCATGATAAATTGAGATATGAAACAGAGTGTGGTCCCAAATCAATTTGTCGCCTAGATGTTAGAATATACTTGCGTCACCAGAGCGTCCTCCACTAATATATAATCAATTCTGGATAATGTTCTATGTACTGTAGAAACGTGAGTATAAGACCTGTCTGTAGGCTTGAAGAGACACCAAGTCTGATAGTTGGTGAGAAGATTTTAGTCTCTGAATGTGTTGACATTGAGTTGAGTGTGTATGTGATATAGGTGGGGCCTTATCTATAATTGGGTCATCAATTGTATTTAAGTCACCTTCCAATATAAGATTTGGACTATCTCTTTGCATCAACATATGTGAGGTCCTGAAAATTTTTTGTAATACAATTATTAGGGGCATATACATTCAATAGAGTGAATCTAGAGTTTTGAATGGAAATGTCCAAGTGAGTGAAATGACCCTCCAGATCTAAAGCTTTATCCATAATTCTAAATTGCAGGTTACGATTTAAGAGGATCGCCACTCCCCTCAACTTTGTTAAATAAGGGGCAGAAATACATTCACCTATCCAATTATCTGGGGTCGTCCCCAGCCCTCCAGTGTGTCTCCTGTAGAAACACAATATCAGAGTGTGTCTTTTTTTAAGAATGAGGTAACCCTTTTACATTTAAGTGGTGAGTTTAAACATCCAATGTTCCAGGACGTTAGTTTAAATAATAGGTTGTGGCCTAATTTTGTGGGGGTATGTGTACAAGAAGTAGAGCTCATCCTACCCCTCCAGTGGGCTACATTTCTGAAATTGGATGACCCCCTCATCCCAGCGAGCAAAGGAGCCAGAAGTTATGGAGGTTCCCGCACGGCAGCCATCAATAGATTCAAAGTTGGATAACAAAATTCCTAGGAGGAATAGTATAGAGCACACAATAGCATTATCAAAAAGCAATGCCTCAGAGTCAAAACCATTTTCGTTTTTACAACTAATTAGAATTGTGTTGTACATCCACAAGTGGTGCATAAGACAAGAGAATTAACAAGAAAACAAAAAACAAGAACAAGAACAGTAACTATATAAAGTTACACCCTAAAGAGGGTGTGGGGGAGTCAGTAACACAACATATGAATAGGTACTTTCACCAGAAGCGAAGTATTAGAATTTGTGCGACAGATTGCATATTAATTTAGGATCATCGTGATGATTGGGTGATTGTGGAGAAGAACGAGCCTGGATGAAATGGGCTTTGGCTCTTTTCAGGTGTGTAAACAACAGACATTGTTATCAACACAAAGTTTTGTTGGATACAATAGGGGGAATTGCTGATTATTGTCAACCAAGAGCTGACTATTGAGAATTCTTTCCTTTTTTGGGCCACGGAGGCGGAAAAATCTTGGAATATCATGATGCTTCTTTCATCAATTGACAGTTGTGGTTGTTTTCTGTACACCATTAGTATCTTCTCATTGGCCCTGAAGTCCAGAAATCTAGCGATAGCTGGATGAGGGCGTGAATCATCTTGGTGTTAAGGGCCCAGCCTGTGTGTGCTTTCAATTTGCATCCGTTCTGTATCGACATTAATGCCTAGAGCCCTAGGCAATGGAAGGCTCAAGTATTGTTCTAAGTGTTGGCCTTTAATCGACTCCGGTATCCCTATGAATCTCAGATTGTCCCTTCTGTTTCTATTCTCCAAGTCTTCCATCTTTTCAGTAATCAATTGGAGAACCCTGGTATGGGGAGTCAATTGTTGCTTGATGTGGATGTGCAGAGTCCTCCACATCGCTGGTGCACTGTTCCAGACTGGCAATTTTGGAGGTGTTAGATTAATTTGCGGCACGTGCAGAGTCTAGTGATGTTCGAAGATCTTCAAATTTCATTTTGTGGCATGATCAATTTTGATATCGCCTTTGCCACTTCAACGATTGAGTTAGGAACTAAGACCACCTCTTGTTCTTCTTGTTGTGATTGTGAATCAGAATTCTCTTCCAGAGAAGGTTATGAAGATGATCTGTAAGCTGGCTGTCTTGTTTGGTCCATTTTCGATGGAGTAGAAGGTAGAGTGCCTTTGGATGAAGAGGATTTGTCAAAAAATTTGTCCATGACAAGCAATTGATAACTGGAAAGCCCAATCACTTGAAGATCAGAGTAATGTAATGTCAAACAATAATTGATGTTTTGTATAAGATCTGAAAAGGACTCCACCTAAAGAAAGGTGATCAAAATTAAATTTTATCAATATGAACAAAAAAGTATGTTAATAAAGTCTGAAGTGAGATGACAATGTCAAAACGCTAACACAATTCTAGGATTACAATGTATCAATTAACAAATGAATCTATTTTTTCTTCATCCACGAAAAGACAGGGTAACAGTCTCTAGTTCAGGCCTGTCCAACCTGCGGCCCTCCAGGTATTGTGAAACTACAAGCCCCAGCATGCTTTGCCAGTAGACAACCTGTTGATAGCTGGAAGGGCATGCTGGGACTTGTAGTTGCATAACATCTGGAGGGCCGCAGGTTGGACAGGCCTGCTCTAGTTATTGAGACAATAACACAAGTAGTATTTGAAAAGGATCACCAGATGGCAGCTATACTGCAGGTGGTAAATTTGGCAAACTGACACAGTAAAATATGGTATAAGGGACAATATGGTATAATTAGTATATAGGGATCATCAGTTTTTACACTTTGAAAGTATCACAATGAGTTCAAAATAGTAAGGTAAATCAAAAATTAAAGTATTGGCAATTGAGCCTTAACAATCCATAGCGGGACAATAAAAATAAATTAATAAAAGTGTGAGTATGAGATACCCGAAATTTGCAGTGTATTATAAGGCTACATCCAACAGGTCCGTACCCACCATCCCCGGGCCTTACATCAAATATTCACTAAGTTGAATGTAGCCCTCAGGTCCACACCCCCTATTGCTGGACCTTACACACAGTTAGCCTGCTAGCAAACCAAAATTTATTAATTGTGGTGTCATCAATATAGTGTATTTTTACTATGTTTTAGCAAAATATAAATTTCTTCAAGTATTATTTATAGACAGAAACTGAGTTAGTAAAGCACTAATTCAGTTATTAACTTTCAATATCAGAACCAGCATTTTATTTAAATCAAAATGTAACCCATAACAGTGTTAGGCTGGGTACACACTAAAGTCTTTTCAGCCGATTATCATGCCAATCAGAAAATAAACTACTGATTGGCCTGATATCACAGTAGTGTGTACCCTAGGCTTTGGAATGATTATTGCTCCAAAGCACTTCATATCGTTGAATGAGATCTCTAAAGTGAATTGAAAATCTCGTTCAACGATGGAACAATGTCGTTCCAATTCTGCAGTGTGTATGAGAATTGGAACGACAATTTAGTTATGAAATAGCAGGGGTGTAAACTAGAGATGGGCGGGTCCGGTTCTCCGAGAACCGAACCCACCCGAACTTTGGGTATCCGAGTACCGAGCTGAGCAGCTCGGTACTCTCCCGCCAATTCCGAATCCAAATCGAGGCCGAACGTCATTGTGACGTCGTCGGATCTCGGGACTCGGTTCTCGCGATACTTCAACTTTATAAATACACGCCTCCACAGCAATCCATCGCCATTTGACAGAGGGAGAGAGCAGGGTGTAGTCATAGGCTAATTAGAGCAGGGACAGAGAAAGAATACAATATTGTTCTTGCAATTGCTCTAACCAAAATCGCTAGTGCAGAGAGGAGGATAGAGGTTTATTATTTTTTCTTCATATTTGGCACTCCCCAGCGCTTTTGGGTTGTCCCCCATAATTGTGCATTAATATTTCTGGCTGTCAAAAGTCATATCTGTCAGCAGTATCTACTCAATAAATGTTAGCACTCCTCAGTGTTTTTGGGGTGTCCTCTCTAATTGTGCATTAATATTTCTGGCTGTCAAAAGTCATATCTGTCAGCAGTATCTACTCAATAATTTTAAGCACTCCTCAGTGTTTTTGGGGTGTCCTCTCTAATTGTGCATTAATATTTCTGGCTGTCAAAAGTCATATCTGTCAGCAGTATCTACTCAATAATTTTAAGCACTCCTCAGTGTTTTTGGGGTGTCCTCTCTAATTGTGCATTAATATTTCTGGCTGTCAAAAGTCATATCTGTCAGCAGTATCTACTCAATAAATTTTAGCACTCCTCTGTGTTTTTGGGGTGTCCTCCCTAATTGTGCATTAATATTTCTGGCTGTCAAAAGTCATATCTGTCAGCAGTATCTACTCAATAAATGTTAGCACTCCTCAGTGTTTTTGGGGTGTCCTCTCTAATTGTGCATTAATATTTCTGGCTGTCAAAAGTCATTTCTGTCAGCAGTATCTACTAAATAATTTTTAGCACACCTCAGTGCTTTTGGGGTGTCCTCCCTAATTGTGCATTAATATTTCTGGCTGTCAAAAGTCATATCTGTCAGCAGTATCTACTAAATAATTTTTAGCACTCCTCAGTGCTTTTGGGGTGTCCTCCCTAATTGTGCATTAATATTTCTGGCTGTCAAAAGTCATATCTGTCAGCAGTATCTACTAAATAATTTTTAGCACTCCTCAGTGCTTTTGGGGTGTCCTCCCTAATTGTGCATTAATATTTCTGGCTGTCAAAAGTCATATCTGTCAGCAGTATCTACTAAATAATTTTTAGCACTCCTCAGTGCTTTTGGGGTGTCCTCCCTTATTGTGCATTAATATTTCTGGCTGTCAAAAGTCATATCTGTCAGCAGTATCTACTAAATAATTTTTAGCACTCCTCAGTGCTTTTGGGGTGTCCTCCCTTATTGTGCATTAATATTTCTGGCTGTCAAAAGTCATATCTGTCAGCAGTATCTACTAAATAATTTTTAGCACTCCTCAGTGCTTTTGGGGTGTCCTCCCTAATTGTGCATTAATATTTCTGGCTGTCAAAAGTCATATCTGTCAGCAGTATCTACTAAATAATTTTTAGCACTCCTCAGTGCTTTTGGGGTGTCCTCCCTAATTGTGCATTAATATTTCTGGCTGTCAAAAGTCATATCTGTCAGCAGTATCTACTAAATAATTTTTAGCACTCCTCAGTGCTTTTGGGGTGTCCTCCCTAATTGTGCATTAATATTTCTGGCTGTCAAAAGTCATATCTGTCAGCAGTATCTACTAAATAATTTTTAGCACTCCTCAGTGCTTTTGGGGTGTCCTCCCTAATTGTGCATTAATATTTCTGGCTGTCAAAAGTCATATCTGTCAGCAGTATCTACTAAATAATTTTTAGCACTCCTCAGTGCTTTTGGGGTGTCCTCCCTAATTGTGCATTAATATTTCTGGCTGTCAAAAGTCATATCTGTCAGCAGTATCTACTAAATAATTTTTAGCACTCCCCAGTGGTTTGCGCTCAGAATGGATTCAAAGCAGTCCACATATGATCTGAATGAGCAACCAGGTTCTGTCACCAGTCCTGATGTTAGTGTTCCCAGTACGTCATCTGGCCAAGGCGATGTCAAACAACAGAGTGTTTTCAAATTAGTGCAAAAAACAAAAACCAAAAAAAAATTTACTGTATTGAAGCGAAAAAGAAGTGTAACTGAGCAAAAGTTAAGTGACGATAAAAAAAAAATTGCAAGCATGCCATTCTACACACGCAGTGGCAAAGAGAGAATGAGGCCTTCACCTTTGGCTATTAGTGGCAGATCCCAAAAAGTTACCCAGCCTACAATTGGTGCACAACTACTGTTACGCGTCAAAGCCGAGCTGCAAGATAACAGTGAGGCATTACAGGAGAATATTTGCTCTGATTCACAAATGACAACAATCCCTGTGGAGAGTCCATCCAACAGTGGGATGTCTAATCGTGAGCATTCTGCTGATGTGTGCCTTAATAGCCCGAGTGTAGCCGGTGATACCCAAATTGAGGATGCCACTTTGGAATTAGAAGAGGATGAGGGGGAGATTTGTGTAGGCGACGAGGGCGCTAATGATGATGTTGATGATTATGATGCAGACAGATACCAAATTGCCTTTCTCAATTTCTATTTATATTCTAGATTATATAACGGCTGAATAGTTTTCTATTTTACTCCTAGTGGAGAGAGGATCTGATGCAGACAGATACCAAACTGCCTTTGTCCATTTCAATTTATATTGTACAGTATATAACGGCTGAATTTATTAGTATTTTATACAAGTGGAGGGGGGCCTAGAGAGACAGAAACCAAACTGGCTTTCTCCATGTCAATTAATATTGTACAGTCTATAACGGCTGGATTTTTTTGTATTTTATACAAGTGGAGGGGGGCCTAGAGAGACAGAAACCAAACTGTCTTTCTCCATGTCAATTAATATTGTACAGTCTATAATGGCTGAATTTTTTAGTATTTTATACAAGTGGAGGGGGGCCTAGAGAGACAGAAACCAAACTGGCTTTCTCCATGTCAATTAATATTGTACAGTCTATAATGGCTGAATTTTTTGGTATTTTATACAAGTGGAGGGGGGCCTTGAGAGACAGAAACCAAACTGGCTTTTTCCATTTCTTTACATATTTAACTATAAGTGTAGGGTGTAATATACATTCAAAGACGATGGCTGCATTGCCAATATGCATAGATGGAGAGGAAGACAATCTGTTTTGTGTGTAGAATAGGCCTACCAATGAAGAATTAAACTGTTTTTTTGGATGATTTATTACCTCAACAATTAGATTACTTGTCTCTAAAACAGTTGGAGCACTAAATTGGGTTAATTTAGGCCCAAAAACATGGATTTTCCCAAAAAATAGCAAAACAAAACCAAACAAAACCAAAACCAAAACCAAAACACGCAATGGCAGTTTTGCAAAACCAAAACCAAAACCAAAACACGATGGTAATCCAGATCCAAAACCGAATCCAAAACCAAAACACGGGGGTCAGTGACCATCTCTAGTGTAAACCCACCTCCTTCAGTGTCTGCTCATACACATACCTGGAAACTGCAGCGATGTCCCCTGATAGTGATAGTATAAAGAGTGCAGATGGAGAGGGCTGCTGCTGGGAATGAAGAAGGGAGGAATCTAGTGATGAATAAAAATAGCTATGGATAGCTATGAAAATAGCTATCCTATTGCTCTGGATGTAGATATCTGATCCCTCCCATACACAGAGTATGTGTGCACTACGCTGCATAGACCGGCTCCAGTCTTTTGTCCCAGTCCTGGTGCATAAAGTCCTGGGACTGCCCAATCACCTGAGTCACCACAGAATACTCTTAGGCTCTCACTACAATATTAAAACAGATCACTTGGATTTGCAGTGTCCCAAACATTTCAGCCTATGGTTATGACAGATAACCAACCACAGATCTGAAAGTAATAGTGTACAACGGGTATATTGTGTACACATGAATCAGCATGCTGATCAAGACTTTTTTTTCCCTGTTGTTTGTAAAATTGGCAAAAATATTGAATTGCTAGAATTTTGCTCTAGTATGTACCCAGCTAAACCCTGTCTTCCAAAGGTGGTTCCGTCTTGATTCTTTATGTTGATAACCTTATTTGTTAACCTAATTTTGAAACTTATTTTACAGATATCCAAGAACTGCTCACATACCTTGCACACAATAGTCATAAGGTCACTACAGACAAAATGCAGTTGAATACCATCATTGCCTTTCACCTAGTTATAGACATCTCACTGTATGACCTCAGAAGGAGCACATCTCCAGATCCAGTCATATACACTACAGAAACAAAGGAATGTTTTGCTGCACTGAAACAAGCACAATGCCATTCACCTGCGTGGGAAAACTCCAATATATGACAAATTATTTTCTCTTTTTACACATGAGCAGTTAGGACATGCATCAGGGTTCTCAGAGAGACACAGTGACAACAAGGCCTGTAGCATATTACAGTGCCCCCCTAGATCTTGTTGCTGGGGCTCTACCAGTATGTCTCAGAGCTGAAGCAGCAACTGCACTGATAATTGAAAAATCTGCAGATATTGTCCTTAGACAAGAATTGTTTTTGTATGTTGTACATGTAGTCGAAGCTTTGCTAACTGGTGAACACACACAAAACATATCTACTGCTAGGCTTACAAAGTTGAAACTAAGTTTGTTGGTTCCTTCAAACATCATCTTGCAAAGATGCACAGTCCTTAATCCTGCCACACTGCTGTCCATCCCCAATAACGATAAGAGTTTTCTATCTCAGAGGACAGAGGTGTGGAGTATACATGATTGTTTAAGCTAGGTACACACTACACGGTTTTCGTCCAATAATCGGCTCAATCAGCCAACATACGACCGCTCGTTCAAAAGTCGGGTCAGTATGTGTAGTGACACGATGGTCGAAAGTCTGCCCAAATGGACGATTGTCGCCTCATTTGGTTGGTCGTACCGTTTCATATTTTTGTTCCAATCTAGTTTCCGTTGTGTAGTGTGTATAAACTTCCGTCCGATCCACGACAATCCTCCGATACTTCCTCGACCTGGGGGGCATGTGTATGTAAATTTTTGATGTCTGTCCCAGTACATGTTTTGTATAGATGTATATTGCACCTGTCTGGCTGCAGACCATTACACTTGTATTAAGCACGTGTGTTATTACCCTTTGCATCTATGTTGGCAATGTATTCATATTTACCCTTTATAAACTTTAACCTTTATAAACTATTAAAGTTATATTAACCTTTATTAACTTATAATTGTGAAATACCCAGAATAAACCACACAGTGTTCATGCAACATTTTTATTGCAGGAAAAAAAGGTACAAAAATGTTTACACACACAGGTGTCTGAAAGATCCGCATGAGACGTGAGCGCGCCCATACCAATCAGAGCGCAGAGTACTGCAGAGTATTATTTTTAGTATTTTAAGGTGCTACTGGTTTGTGGCAGAACAGGTCTTGATGTCGCTTGGGTTTCCATTCCCTTTGATTTCTTTATCTATGAAACAAGGAAATAAAAAAATGTTTACCATTTAACTTTTATATCTGTAATTTATATTCAACAACATAAATACTCTCATTTTCTCACCTTGCACACTGCTCAAGATCAGTTTATATTTTGGTCCCTGTGGCGAAATCGCAATAATAGCGGGCTTAACCTCCATACATTCTGGAAAACAGGCGCCATTTTGGTTATTATAATGGTACAGGTATGTGCCCAAAGCATTTAGCTACACATGTTCACTGAAATACCTTCGTGTCGAACTTCTTTTGTAATTTTCTCTTGTTTGCCAACAGGTGTAACATTAGTGGTATCAGTGGTATCTAAACAGGCCTTCTCACCGTTAATTCTTGGTTCTGACATAAAAAAATTAGGTTACAAATTAGGCGTTTACATTGCTTTATGTGACACTACAATGAAATAAAGTCCTTCAAGCAGGTACACTACATGTGCTACTGACTTTTTTTAATGTCGTTCTGGTCCAGTACTTTGACTATCATCTCCACCTCTCTTGGGCTCATTGGATTTGCTCTTTGCTCTTCTTGAGCATCTCCACCCCCACCTTAACTTTTTGGACATTTTTTGGCCCTTCCAGCACCATCTCTTACTCTGTCTCTGTCTCCATAGCTGCAACCCCCTGTGACACCTTCTTCTCACCAGCAACCCCCATTGACACCTTTTTCTCACCCGCAACCCCCACCGACACCTTCTCCTCACCCGGAACCCCCACTGACACCTGCTCCTCACCTGCAACCCCCACTGACACCTGCTCCTCAACCTTAACACCCACTAACACTTGCTCACTCGCCATCTTTTCACGCTCCTCAGCGCCAAACAGGTTCCTCTGTCATTTTATACACTCAGACATGGGCGTTCGTTTCTGCTGTGGACCAATCAGCGATGATGCACGCCGAGAATGGAGCATTCCATTACATACGAAGGGATTTTATTATTAGTGAATAATCATTGCATTGCACTTTAGCAGTTAAATGTTTTTCTAAATTTTATGTATGTTACTAAACTTCTATTTTATATGAATGAATGAAGAGACAGTGTTGCCTTCTCTTTTTATGCAGCTTTGGGTGTTAACTATAGCGAAAGCTCTGCCCCTTTATGCTAATGTCTTTGATATCTCGTTACATTTCCCGCAAATGTCGCTTCAGTGTGTACGAAATTAAAATCATTGCTCACGACAACATGGCTGTAAAAAGTCGCTAAAGGCCCGCTCTTCCCTTTATCGTCCTAAACAAGGCTAGTGTGTATGCAGTTCACAGACCGAGCGATCGGCCCATCGATCGCATGTAAAATCGCTCGGCATAAAAAGTTGGTTGAAATTTCTGTAGTGTGTACCTAGCTTTACAAATTGAACAAAATTTTTCTCCAAGGCCAGATCCCGTTGACAGCCTGTTGGATAACCCTGATCCTGCTCTGTATGTTGGTGGGAGTTGCACAGATCTGAACAAAGTGTTTTACGATCAGGATACATAGTAGTTACTGACAATGAGGTAATTGTAGCTAAGGCATTACCACCACTACACTCAGCAGAGATGGCAGAACTTATAGCACTCACTAGAGCCTGCCAGCTTGCTAAAACAAAACTTCAAATATATACAGTTATGCTACCAAAAGCAATAGGCATCATGCAATGCCAAGCACATACCACACGATGTGAATCAGTTTTTTGGTACTGTAATGATGGTAAGCCTGTTGTACCAATAAGCTTGTACTCTGTTTTGGCACAGCTTAGTCATGGTTTAACACGCTTATCAAATACTACTATGGCTCAGTTGATTAAGGCCTATTGGTATGCTTCAGGATTATTTGCACTAGCAACAACATTCTGTGCTAGCTGTTTAACCTGTTTACAGGCAAATCCTGAACGCACTGTTCCCACAGAACCAGCACTCCTCCCAGCTACAAAGGGACCCTTCCAAGTAATCCAGACTGATTTTATTCAACTCCCAATGATAAGAAGGTTGCAATATGTTTTGGTTTGCGTGGATTTATTTTATGGGTGGGTGGAGGCATGGCACATGGCCACAGCAAACATAAGTAGACACTAGTGAAGGATTTAAGGGACATACTCTGCTGAGTAAAGACTACTGTGTTTTGAAAAGAGACTTTAGACTTTATGAGATATTCGCATAGCAAATGCATGAACTAGGTTGTTTTTCTGTATGTCGTAGAATGTCAGAGGGTATGTTTTTGAAGAGAGAAGCAGAAATGAAACATAGCTGAATATATATATGTGTGTATGTATATATATATATATATATATATATATATATTACTTCAGGAATTTGTATACAGGTATGGATTACCACAAGTGATACCCTCAGACCAAGGTATGCATTTCACAGGTTAAGTGTTTAAAGTAATGTGTGATTTGATGGGTATAAAGCAACAGTTACACAGCATGAGGATCACACCCAGAGGACCCTTGCATATTTCACCTTACTAAACTCTTTTTGCAAAACTCCCAAATGTTGTAATGGGTGCTATACCAGAACAACCTACGGGACATGACTTGACTGTTAAACACTTGTCTAAAGTGAGAAGACAAATGAGGCACTGCTTTCTACTCATCTGCCTGATATTGATAAATGTCATGATCTAAATCCAGATGATCGTGTGATGGTAAAGGTATTCGTAAGAAAAGGAAGACTGTCTAATCAGTGGGCAGGTCCTTTCCAAGTTCTCCTGACATCTTCAACTTTGGTCAGGGTGAGAGAGAAATCAACTTGGACACACGCCTCACAGTACAAAAAGTTAACTTCTTCCGTTATACTACTGGAAAAAGAAGATAATCTTGCAGACACTTCCCCCAGTCTTTTGCAACAACAACTTCAGTTACACCAGTTTAGACAGGCATAATAAACCCCAGCCTGGAGATGCAACAGTCAGCACCAGGTAGCTCTGAGGGAACCAAAAAGGTCCCTGCTGTGAAGAAAAAGTTAGACAAGGAACTTGACCCAATCCAGATAAAGGACTTTGGGCATTCACATTAGCCACAACCATCTTTGTTGGAGGAATCATCTTTATTTTGGATGCATATTGTCTGTCTCCTGATTCTTGCAAGACAAGTAATTTGATATACCCACATTTAAATATGGGAAAAAGGGGCCTGTGTGCGTAACACACACACACACACACACACAATTACTGCTCAAGTAACCAATGAAACAAATTGTTGGGTATGTTCACATATACCACCCACAGGAAAGACACCTTTGTAGGCAGTACCTGTCTCTTGGTCTGAGGTAACAGAGCAGTGGAATGCTAGAAACAAAACCTGGCTTCAGTTTAAATATATTTCTGACACATCCCTTCCTCAGTATTTGAGATTGGCAGGTGTGTTTGGTGACCCCGATATCTGTATGTCAGTTCAGAGCCCAGTGGGCAAGAAAATGTATTACAAAAATTCATTAAAAAAAAGGAATTTTTTCTGAGAGTGGACTTCCTCACCTCAGTCTCTGTACGGCGCTACGGACACTTTGTGGTGCCCTATAAATAAAAATAATAATTTAGTTTCATGTTAAAAAAATAAGGATGTAGGAGGTTCTGATTGTAGCTATACCAATGTATAGGTCATTTTATCAAAATTAAGTGACACAAAGAAAGACATCATACTTAATGTAAATATGAAATGCCCCAACCCCCAGTATAACTCCTCTTGCAAAACTGAATATTTCAAATTGAACGAAGTGGCCCAGGCCATAAGTTATGGAGTTTTGTATCCTTTGTTTTGCCAAGGGGGCTGTATTTTGTGTATTAAAAGACAATTTTTATACTTACGATAAATCCGTTTGTCTGAATCCATCTGGGGGAGACGCCTACCATGGGATTGTGAGAGTGGAGGTGGAGTTGGCACTTAACAGGTTAACTTTGTTAATGTATCAAAGCTGACAAACCCCTCCCCTCTGCAACCCCCTGTAGCATTCTCCAGTCTACATATAAAGCTCAAAAGGAAGGGGAGTCACCCAACCAGAGACCAAACAGCAGAAGAGAGGGAACGCCGTGTCCCCCAGATGGAATCAGAGAAACAGATTTATCGTAAGTACAAAAATCCTCTTTTCTCTTTCATCCTATTTGAGTGACACTGCTACCATGGGGACGTTCTAAAGCAGCCCCTTTAAGGGAGGGACCGCTCTAAAAGCCCGGCACGTAGGGCACTACTGCCAAAAGCAACTTCTGCAGATGCACCCACATTGAACGGGTAGAATGGGCAACAATACGATCTGGCACAGGTCTGTTAGTACTGACATAAGCCTGCTTAATAGTAAAAGTAAGCCATCTAGCAATCACTTGCTTAGAGGCTGGCCATCCTCTTTTAGAGGAATCAAACAAAGAATCCATCCAGCGAATCTTTACTGTTCTCTTGACGTAAATCTTTAAAGCCCTGACTACATCTAGAAACTCCATGGAACCGGTCACTGAAGACTGTGGGACATCCTTAAATACCGGAACCAAAAGTTCTTGGTTCATATGCAAGCTGGACACCACCATTGGTAGGAAAGCGGGAACTGTTCTGAGAACTGCCCTATCATCGTGAAAGATAAGATACAGTTCACGACACGAGAGAGCACCCAATTTCGAAACTCTACAAGACGATGCAATAGCCAGCAGAAATACCACTTTCATAGTCAAGAACCGTAATTCGGCTTTGTGTAATGGTTCAAAAGGAGACCCTTGAAGAATATTCAGCACTAGGTTAAGGTCCCAGAGGGCCGTTGGAGGAACATATGGAGGTTGGATGTGCAGGACTCCCTGTGAGAAGGTCCTGACATCCGGAATGTCTGCCAAGCACAGGTGAAAATATACCGAAAGGGTCGATATCTGTACTTTCAATGAACCTAAATGAAGACCCACCTCAAGCCCTCCTGAAGAAAAGCCAGAAAACGCGGAAGACGAAAGGTAGTCGTGTTGCATGTTCGGTTCTCACACCATCTAAAGTAGATACTCCAGACCCGGTGGTAAATACAAGCCAAAACTGGTTTTCTAGCCCTAAGAAGGGTGTTCACTCCTTGTGGAAATAACCCTCTGAACCCTTATAGGCTGGCTTCAACAGCCATGCCATTAAATTGAGCCGAGGCAACTCCTGATGTGAGAATGGTCCTTGTTGAAGGTCTTCTCGAAGAGGTAACTTCATCCCTGGACCTACCGCTAGACCCAGAATTTCTGCATACCAAACTTGCCTTGGCCACGCGGGAGCCACAAGTATTACTGGGAGTCCTCCTCGCTTCACTCATCGAAGAACTCTGGGAATCATAGGGATGGGAGGAAACCAGTATCCCAACCTGAAGTCCCATTGCATCGTCATTACGTCAATGGCCACCGCCAAGGTGTCTTTTATTTGAGAGCATAACTGTGGTACTTTTCTGTTGCAACGGTATGCCATTAAGTCTAGGTCCGGGATCCCCCAATGTAGGACCAGACCAGAGCCGTTCGGCTCTCACTGTAAGAAAAAAGTGTGCTCTGTAATTTACCAAGCACCTGCTGCTAAAAAGTTAATAATTAGCAGAAATTAAATAAAAAATGTTCCTGTCATTAAACGTAAGCCCAAAACCCTTGGGCACTTAACCAAGACTGGAGAATGCTACATGGGGTTGCAGAGGGGAGGGATTTGTCAATTTTGATATATTAACAAAGTTAACCTGTTAAGTGCCAACTCCACCTCCACTCTCACAACCCCATGGTAGCAGCGTCCTCCAGATAGGATGAAAGAGAAAAGGGCTTACTCATGGTTACCGGCTGGGGCTAATGGAATTTGTTTCTTCGGCAGAGTTATCCCTGCAATAGTGATAAGATATAGTTTATCAGAAGTACCTAAAGTACAGAAAAGAGGGATAGAATACAAAAACAGTTCTGGTATTCACTTTTTCCTCAAGTAGGGGTTAGGATATTGTCATATAGACTGCTACAGTAGTTAGAAATTTAGCTAAGGTGATAAATTAAACTAAAATATCACTTTCCATCATAAATGAAATGGCTCAAATAAGGAAAGCCTCCTTACAAAACTGAGAAGCCTTTGATGTGTTAGCAGAGAGAGGAGGAGTATGCAAATTAATAGGCCAAGAGTGTTGTACTTTTACTTCAGATCAACATGACGTGGTTGAAGGGCATCTAACAAAATTAGCAAATTACAGAAAGAGGCAAGGGAAATTAGTGGACAGACATGGAATCTTCTCTTGTGGCTGGGTGCAGGTTTATCCCAATGAGTACCAGGTATAGAACAATGTATAGTAACATGATTTATGTTCATAGTGATCACTTATATCATTATGAGAAACCTTCCTATACTCCTAAGAGCCTTATGCAAGCAAGGAAGGAAAAATGTTAAAATCCAGGTAAGAAAAACTAGGCCTGAATATCCAGCATTTTATGAGAATTTTGGAAAAGGTGACATAGTAGGCGAGGTAAATTAGAGGATGCTGGAGGTAGTAGAAGGCAGACTGATGTAGAATTATTTGAATATTCAGTTTAGATTACAAAGAGTCCAACAGCCATGATTGTATTGCTACAACCTTTAACAAAACTATATATTGCAAGAAACGTTTATGACTTTCATGCTTCATGGAATGTACGCTTTGCAAGGTCGTACTGTTTTGTCTTTGTGCATATTTAAAAAAAAACAGTGATAAGAGAATTAGTGTCTCCAAACTTCCAAGGGAAGGCCTCATATTTTTACCATTATGGTTAAGGAGACACATTCCTTGAGTAGAGGTGCACATAATTAATGGTTATTCAATCAGTGTAAATGCCAAGCTAAACGTCCCTCTGCATAAGCGGCAAAGATTATTGCTTAAAACATATGGACAAATGTATTATTGTTACCATTCTAATCTGCTTAGTCAGATGGCTCGTGTATATGCAACTTAAACTTGACGATTAAAAAATAACCTCTGACTAACTTTAACAGGTACAAAACAGCTAATGCAGTAAGGTAGGCAGCACTACTTCCTGAAGTAGTGTGGACACTACTTTTGGAAGGATTTTTGGATTAGTCTTGAGCAGAACTTTAAGTAAAACAGAAGAGTCTCCATCCATCAAGCACCAAAGAGCTTGCAACTCTTTGCAGGCAGATGTAATTGCTATAAAGAAAACATTTTTCTGTGTCATCCATTTCAAGACTTTTTGCACAGGCTCAAATGGGTCAGACATCAGTGTGTTTAGCACTAAAATAAGACCCCATGTGCCCACAAAAAGCTTGGTGGATGATTAAAACCTCTTCACTGTCTGGAAGAATTGAATATCCAGATTTTGGAAGGCTAACTTGGTTTCTAAAAATTTTCTTAAAACTGCCACTTGTGCCTTGACAGTAGATGTCGCAAGATTTTTACTGAAACAATCATGAAGGGCATCCAAGATCTGGCTTTGTAGTGGCTACTGGCTTCAACCTAGAGCCACACCAGATAATAAACATCTTTCAAATCCTGTAATAGATAAATGAAGAATGTTTCTTTCTTGCCTCTAATATGGTATTGATTACCTTTTCTGACAACCCCTTCATTGAACAGGCTCCTCCCAAACTTCATGCAATCAATGTCAGTCTCTCTGGATTTGGATGTGGAATTTACCCTTGGAGCAGTAGATCTGACTGAAGACTTCTGGGTGTATTTCCTTCTGGTTAAGGTAGTCTGAAATACTTCACTCCAAGATGAAACAAACTGTTGAATCACTTCCCATGCTGCTCGTTTCCAAGATGCTACATGAAGACTTGTCTCACTTCACCTTCACAACCTGCAAGACTGGCATCTGTTAGAATAATCCACTCTGGGTCCTGAAATTACATTCTTTTTGTTCTTAACTTTGGGTTTAACAACCACCTGAGCAACTGTTGTTTTTGAGAGGGTAATATTTTGAATAAATACTCCCTTCATAGTGTGTCACATAATTTTGTTGCAGTTCATAATCGGGACCCAACATGTCTATCTGTATATGGTGTCAAACATGTGAAAAGTACTGAAAAAAGTGGAGTCAGATATAGTAAACTTTGTAAACAACTTAATTGTATCCATTCTGGTGGCTTTAACAAAGCCATGGAGCTTAATAATATTGTATAACACACTAAGTGGTTTATGAATTTTGTCCAATAATACATATCCCATCACTTATTTGATAAAGGGTTTTTTTTCTTTCACAGTTTAGATAGAAGTTTTGATATTTCATATGTGTGTTAGGTCTGAGTTAAGAGTATATTCAATATGTCCATTCATTCAATACGACTTTTAGTACAAAATGTAGCAATTATATGCATCTCATATTAATGTGTATGTTAACATAATATGTACACATGGAGTTGGTCATTTGTTATTATCACCTGTACATGTGCACATATATTAATATTTATCATTAGATCTTTATATTTTACCTCTTTATATATATCTAGAATATATATTTCTATTCACATTTAGATATATATTATACATTATGTTAATATGCATATTTTTTATTTATACCTTTAGACTATATGAAGGCTATGAGATTGCACCTTTTCTATGACTTTTACATGTCTTTTATATATCTTTTATGATTTTTATTCTATTAGTACTATAGAATAATTCACCCGAGTGATCCCCCATTAATACGTATTGTTTTAAGCTAATATTTTGTAATGGTATATGTAATACATACATGAGCCCTCCCTGGTATGTATTTTAAACTATATTGTATAATTGTAACTGTTAAGGACATTATTACTCACTACTCATCTATATGTACTGTATATTTATATGTTTATACTTGAAAGTATGTTCACTTATATTGGATCTATAGATCCCGGTTATTTATCACTATTTCCTAAGCATTAGCACTATTAGCACTCTAGCACTTTACTAAGATGGCCGATTTCTGGAGCCATTTATTTATTTCTCCCTTACCAAGATGGCCACCGCCATATTCTATTATATCACCTGCACCAAAATGGCCGACAATCAGGCTGATCCATTGAAACTCCTTTACCAAGATGGCCACCGCTATATCTTGAGTTTTATAACCACTATAACTATTGTGAGTCACTGTATTCCCCACATCCCACAATATCCCTCATATTCCACCATTAACAATTGAACAGAGGACTGCCTGTGATCAGAAAATCACGCCAGTACCGTAGTCGCGCATGCGCAGTAAAACCAACGAATCGCGCATGCGCAGTCCGTCCAGCGCAATGCGCATGCGCAAAATGGCGATGCGCATCAGTATAAATACATCCCTGGTTTAGACCACACTTATCACCTCCTGAGGAAGTCCTGTTAAGGACAAAACGCGTAGAGGCTCTGTTCTAATCATTCCTGTGTATATTGGATCTACATATCATCAGTTAATCCTGAGCGGAACACTGTGGGAGGTTCCTGCTGTACCTAAGGACATGGTATATCTGATACCTGAATTTCATATAAGCTTGTATTTTTATTACTCTGTGTGAGTGGGCATTTTTTTTTTTTTTTTTTTTATAATTTTTTTTTTTGAATGGTCAAGTAACAAACAGAACCGACATGCACTGTCAGTAAGAAAAAAAAACCAAGCAATAGAAGCACATCACAGGTAACAAAGCATAAAATCAGTATTAAGATATAAATAATCAGTGCAACAATATGCGTGTGTAGCAGTTGACCAAGAATTTTTAAGGAAATAAGGGAGGGGGCGAAATGCCTCAACAGAGAGTGGCATGACGCAGGAGGAGAAAAGGAGAGACTAGTACAGTAGAGAACAGGAAAGGAAAGAGAGAGGAAAAGAGAAAGAGAGGGGTTTACAGGAGGAGGACGGACATGTGTAAAAGAAGAGTCAAGTGAAAGGGGGATAAATCTGAAAAAATGAGAGCCATGGACTCCATACCTTAGTGAACGATCTTGATGTCCTATTGATAATGCTGGTCATATATTCTAGGCGGTGAACCTGCCAGACTCTATTGATAACGGCTTGAAGCGAAGGGGGAGTTTGCTGCCTCCAGTCTGCTGCTATTTGGCAGGTAGCTGCCGATAAGATATGCCTAGCTAACTTATTCTCATGCCGAGTTGCCGCTGGCGCTCCTAGGGGCAAGAGGAAAAATTTAGGCTCAAATGGAATCGTTACCTGAATAATCGATTGGATCAGGTGTTTGATCTCGGCCCAGAAGTTTGAGAGTTTGGGACAAGTCCACCATATATGGATAAAGTTACCCTCATGGGAGCACCCACGCCAACAGCGATCAGAAGAGTCTGGGAGGAATTCATGTATCCGGGAGGGAACGTAGTACCAGCGGTACAATACCTTATAGGCATTCTCTTTTATTTTAACGCAGATTGAGCTGGAGGCAGCATTCTCATATATCTCCGACCATTCTTCGCTCAAAAGAACTTCACCCAGGTCATGTTCCCAGGCCAGTTCGTGCGAGACTCTAGTATTTGAGGAAGGTGGGGCAAGTTCATAATATAATGTTGAAATAAGGCCTTTCGTGGAAGACTGACGGAGACAGAGACGTTCAAATGGGGTAAGGGGGCGGGAGGAGAGGCGAGATTTGACAGTATGGTGAAAGTGGCGGAGCTGAAGGAATTGGTAAAATAATTTAGTGGGAATATTTATTTGCGATTGGATGTCAGAAAACGAGGGGAACACAGCTGTGGAGGTGAGATTGTTTAAGAAACGGACCCCTTGTGAGGTCCACGAGGAGAATGCTTTAGGGGTAAGGCCTGGAGCGAAGTCTGAGGAGTTAAACAAAGGAACTAGGGGAGAAGGATGGGGGGAAAGGCCAAATTTTTGAGAGCATGAGTCCCAGACCGCTAGGGAATGTGTAATGACCGGATAAAGTGAGACACGTTTTGGTCGACAAGCTCGTGGAAGCCATAGGAGAGTGGATGGGGATAGCATACCCAGACTTTCAGCCTCAATCTCGACCCAGACCCTGGAGGGAGACAAGCTACACCACAGAACGCATTGAGCAAGCTGAGCGGAGAGATAATAGCGTCGAAAATCAGGGATTCCCAGTCCCCCTCCCCGCGGGGCTCACTGTAGAAGCTTGAAACGGACTCGGGGGCGCTTACCCGCCCAAATGAATTTAGATGAGTGGGCATTTTATATGTTAACTCTGATTAAATACTGTTACTTTTGAAATACTACACCATATAGTGTATTATCTTCTTTTTCTTATCCACTGAGTGGCAGAAAGATATGGTATTTGCAGTATGCTGATGTTATATGACTGGAGTACAGACTTGCAGTTGCTGAGAATGCTGACCACATATTATTGAAAGAGAAGTGGTGATTAAGCTGTGTTCCAGTCTCTGGCTTAATTATACAGATAAGCGATATAATTCCTTGGGTGTGTAACACTATGGTGATGGGCTATCACTAACACACTGCTCCTACTAATCCTATGCTTTTAATATTCTGTCATTTTATATATGCAACACTGGACTTATACCCGTGGTCCTAGAGGACCGTCCAGCAAGCGTGGAACATTGAACTGTTGTTTTATTATTACTTCCCTCCTGAACTTGGGTTAATTTCCCTTGTAACACACCATTGTGCGCCGTATCCTTATTTGACTTATATATATATATATATATATATAAATTGGTGAGATTTAAACCAATTTGTTTATTATGTTCATTTTACACTTGATCGTTATAGGTCTCCTTCCATAAGGGGGTTTATATCTCTCATTTTTTAAAACCTTCTATTCACTTGTTATCAAATCATGGGTCACCAGCTGCTATGCTTCAAAATAAATTAATTGATTAGTGAACTTGTATAAATGTTTGGGTGAGCATTGAGATATTCCCTTTTTCCCCTCTGAAGAAGTTACATCTGCTAATGAAATGCGTCAAGGTGTTATATGGACGATAGGATTTTACCCTGCCAGAACAAATTTGGTTTGACTGCATATTTGCACCACGGAAGAATGTCTTGTTGCTTATCACGCATTTAATGGGTTGTGATATGAGCAAGTGAGTTTTTATTACTCATGCTTAATTATGATACAGCACAGAATTGTCATAGAGGCCAGCATAAGAGCACAGCTGCCGACTTCCTACACGGGTGTTATCTCCACTAATGCCAGACTATTCACAGATCTCTACACTTATTGCTATCACGTTGCTGAACTGACTGCAGGAGCGGGCCGGACAGGTGAGAGCTGCCGGAGGGTCCAGTAAAAAAAAAACCCGGCCAGTGCATCTAATCGGTTTTAATGATACTAAGCCATTGACTTAGAGATTTCTGTGGATTCGGCTGTCTGCCATTTCAGAATTGTAGGTGGGCTAGATGTGAGTATTCCTTGGATTATTTTTAATAGCCTGGAATTGGTTGTCATTATGGCAGGGGGACATCCTGCCGCAAGTCCTCCTGCTTTAATGCCACCCACACATGCTGGTTGCGTGGAAATCAGGGAGACCCCATGTTAGCAGCCACCGCCGCGACTCTTATCACTGCTGCTGGCGTCTCAGCCGTCTCTATGATGACCGGGACGTCAATTCCGACTCCCTCGTCCCGGTTGCCTAGGCAACAGCTGGGACATTTGGAGCTCTCTGCCGACGCGCCCGGCTAGCTGTCAAACAGCTGAGCGCACGCAGATCTGTTCTGACCCAGCCATCCATGGCTGATTGTTTATGCTGCAGCCTGATTTGATTATGCAGCTGGGCACTCTAGTTCTCATTGGCCCCACTGCTATTAATTATTTAGGCAGGTCCTGGGGATACTTTCAGGGCCTTGCCCTGATTGGCTGTTAGTACTATTTAAGTCAGTGAGGACTGAGCCTCACTGCCGGTTATAGCGTTCTGTTCCAGTTTGCTACCTGCTTCTATGCTGTGTTGGTGTTTAATCTTGGATTGTTTTCCTGTCTATGACTTCTGCCAGTTCCTGGACCCTGACCTTCTGCCTATACCCGGACTCTGAACCCATGCCTGGGGCCCTGACCCAGCTTGTACCAGACATATCCACCTGTGCTCTGCCAGGCCAATCAGACATTATCATCTCTGTCCAGTCCACAGACCTCTGGCCTGTCCCTACTCCATGTATTACCTCCTGTACCTGAGCGCTACCGTGTGACCATAAACTTGTACTACACTGAGTGTAAGTCCTGGGGGCATTCGAGTACCTGTGAGCATAACCAGTCTCTATGGGAAAGTCGGCGGCTAGAGGTGAAGACTTCTTCTGCTAAGTTCTACAAGTTTATTGCGCACTGGTTGCCATAACATTATGACCGGCCACTGAAGATCGGAGGTAGATCATGGAGGACAGCGGGACGAATCTTTCCCCAGCCCAGGTCCCGGCGAATCAGATCCAGACCTTGTCACAGGTTGTACAGAGTTTATCTCATCGCTTGTCAGTACAAGAGGAATCCTCCAGGAATTCTCAGGATCTACAGGCATCTCCCGGCATTGTTATTGAGCTGAAACTGAACCTCCCGATTGATTCTCTGTAAGCAGATCCTCCTTCCGCGACTACAAGGAGAGTTGCAAGTTATAGTTGCACCTGAGAACACGCTCCTCTGGCTCTGAACATCAGAGAGTCAGTATCCTAATCTCCTTACTCCAGGGTCACTCTTCAATCAGCGAGTCCCGCTTTACAATCCGTGGATGCCTTCTTCCAGGCCCTAGGTCTGCTATATGACGACCCAGA